>NC_069132.1:55084347-55292488 GCF_026914265.1 Mya arenaria | reverse complement strand
ATATAAAACAAAACAAAACAAAAACCGGGCGATCCGGTATCTGACCAACACTAGTCGGGTGAATTGTGAACACAATGTGCACATTGGGTCACATTTTGAAACATGGTATACTTGAACCTAATATGAATATGACAGAAAAACCTCAGGACCCACTCTGGGTTCAACAAATATGACCGCCAAAATTCAAGATGACCACCATTATCATAATTATGTTAATTTATAGTTGTGGTATTTACTGTGACCTTATTAAATGCATTGTTTAGTGATGTTTAATGATTATGATGTTGAAAGCGACCTATTTTAAATTTCATACAAATATTGCTCAAAAACAATATTAATGTTGTCTTGACAAATATAATTTCCTTGAAAACGAATTTATCGATTTTTATGGCCAAGAACTCCATATTTTCATAAGTTGATACATATTACAAAGCATTAAATATGTTGCAGCATTGCAGAAGTTTTTAACTTAATTTCGTGTAATCTATGTCTAATGAGGACCAGGATATTCAAAATGGTATTTTAGATGGCCGCCATAAATATCTAATTGAGTGTCTCTAAATATGTCAAACTTTTAAATAAAAAGAGATGTGTATTTCAAAGTATATTATATAAATATATATTATATATTGAATGCCTCAAGGTCAAGGTCATTTCAAGGTCAAAGTACGAAAATGCCGCACGTGGGTTTGGTTGTCTTTAAATGGACTTTACTGTTCCCCAAATATGTAGTATTTGGCACTGGAAAGGCCTTATGTGAGAAGCACATGGGTTTATTTGGCAGTGAATACTTAATCATGGATTGACAACATGTGGTGTATTAGGCACTGAAAATACTTAATGACCGCTGTTATTTCTTTAGCTAAGTAGCTTAATACGAGCTATACATGCGTTTGATTGGTTCTGAATGTGCTTTATTGTAATCATAATTAAAATGATGGATAACTGGACTGGTTTATGTTTTGACCCATTGAAGTTTGTTTATCTATGGATTTGCTTGACTATAGCCACTAAAGAAAATGTCAGATCCTGCAAGAGTTTATGTATTAGCCTTCTGTGGGTAACAATACCGAATGTTATGCTGCTTGTGTGTTTGCTTTACACATGCTGGATTTAAATGAAGCTGCATTTGCGATTATTTTGAACTGAGTTGAATGAAGAAGACCCCTACTGACACTAGATTAACTTCATTGCAGCATAATTTTAATGTACAGGGCATTGAATTGACTTGATTTGTTTACATGAAATGGTCTAAAGTATTGTCAATTTGGCACATAATAGAACTTTGTAGAGCCCCTTTATTGTTTTCCTGGCACAGATATTTTTTTTGAACACACAGTGGACTTGAGAACAGCCTGTTTGTGGTGACTGTATGGCATATATGGGTTGATGGTAGCCATAAAAATGATAATTTCTAGCTTATCTTTTAAAGAGCCCGTCAGGGGCTTGTTTGATAAAGAGTCGGTTTGACTGTAAACACAATTACGAAACAGAGGGCTGCTGAAGACCTAGTGTGTCTTCAATAGACAGTTTGAAATTTTGCCTTTATGTAGTTTCAGAAATTCATTCGACGTATTAAAACACGCTTTGGCTTTCTAAATATTGTTTCGACATGGGGATTGTTTTTATTTGGTTGTTTGGTATTAGGATATTTACACATTAACACAGGCTAGACAAACGCAAGATCGACTTTAAATGTGACACTTCCAACTGAAAGGGCTTACATGAAACCCACTTAAATATTTCATATGAAGCTTGTTTACCACTTGATGCGCTTAGTAGGGACGCTGTATGGTTAACTTGACTTTTAAAATGAACACAGTATGGTGGCATATTACTGCCGTAAGATAACCTGATTGCGTTCGCAAATTGTTTCGTGTTATGTTACTTATTAGGTGGAATTCGCAAACCATAACTAGTTAACCTGCTAATGTTGCACAGCTTAAAAAGGTAACTGGTGGCAGTCCTTGGTACTTTCAATCCAGTTTTTAGTCTTATGATATTTATCTTACCGAAATGTTTCGCGAATATTAAAAATATAGCTAAATAATTACCGCGAAAACACAATTTGCGAACGTTTACAAGTTATCATACGGCATTTATATGCAACCATAGAAAAGTTATGAAATATAATCATCCTTATCTCGATAAAACATTTGCCATATTTAAACATAATAATTTAACTGAATTGAACTTTTACCGTGGCCTATTTGAACGCGATCCCACACCGAGCATGGGAAATTTAAGCCATCACTTCCATTTTACTACAGACTTTGCCGATCATATTTTGATATAACAAAAAAATATACAAACATTTAAGAACTTCAAGAAGTTAACAGGTTTTGGGTCCATTAAATTAGCAAACAAAACTTATTAGGAGGACAACGGCATCCAAAAAGCTGAGATATATACAATATTTGAAAATTACAGAGTTTCTTCGCAAGATTTTAGCAAAAAAGATAATTCAACTGAAATATCAATGAGGTTTTATTTAGAGGAATTGCTTGTTTCAGTGTAATATTGTAATATATATTACCGAGTGAGTACCAAAAGCGAAGCCTCAAGTGAAATATTTACTTATGGTTTTCACGAGGTGAAATATATTGCGATCTTAAACTGAATGGAACAATATTCCTTTTTTTAGTATCAGGAGGTCCAACGTCATTTATTTTTGCGGAATCTAAAGTGAGGGAAATGTAAGATGCGGAACAAAATATTGATTTGTTAAAGTATATTGGTGTTTTTGGAGGATATTTTGAAATATTAAGTGAGTTTATGTCACTTTTATCGCAATATAATACGCATACCCAGAGGCCAGACGTGTAAGCTTCTCTCCTTTTTTAAGCAAAAGATGTTTCTAGAGGCCTGAACAAATAAGTAATTGAATGTATCAGCTTGTTTACACAATGGAAACAGAAATTGCGTGACTTGAAACTGTGTATTTAGTCAAAGTGTTCCATTATTGTACCTATTTTAGCATTTTTATATTGAAGTTTTGCAACTTTTTCGTTTCGACGACTGGTGAAGAAAAAAATGACTGGCAGTTACGATCCACAATCACCTTGTACAGTCAATGTTCATGCGATAATTGAAAGAACATTTTGTCAAAATATAAAACATGGATCTAGGAACTAAACAGAAAACAATAGATTACTAATTGACATGGCTGAAATAAAAATATTTTACTGTTTTGAAATTTAAGCCAACTCTCGGTTCTAAAACAAACGTCAGCGCGCACAGTGTGGGGGCACAATTTTAACGACAACATTTTCGATATGACATAACGTGAACATATACATTGGCGCGTTTTTCTAAAAAAAGAGTCACTGAATAAAACAACTTTAAATTCCAAAATTATCCTCAAAATACAAATAATCAAGTATACTTGAATTATCAAAAAACTTACTCAAATAAAAATAAAGCCAAATGTATAAGTCAGAAAGCAAACTGTTCTATTCCATCCCCGTCAAAACTTTAAACCCGGCAACTTTCAGTTATATTTATTTAACATTTGTCATAAATGTTTTGCTATTAAAAGTTATGCTAATCAACCATCCTCTTGAAGGAATATTGTTGATTTCACTTCTCGAAAACTGGATTTCACTTCGATTTCCGTTCAATTTTCGAAAAAAAATTTATTCCAATTTTAATAAAAAATGAAATATAAACCCTTTATGAGACAAATCTAATATGCACACAATACATTTTATTTATTTATCAAAATGAATGAGTTATGAGTTATGATGGATTTTACGTTTTGAGTGCATTTCACATGAAATCCATTGGTTACCTGTATCACCCTGTACCCCACTTTCACCACCAGTATGTCAATATCTGTCAGAACAGATGGAAACTCTACGCTCAGCTCAAAGTCACGACCCTTTCCCACCGATATGACATCTTATGGAAAAACAGATGTTACGACGATCAGCCTAGACTTCATCCCTTCAACAGCGATATGAAACACGACTAGTCCGAGGCCAAATCCCTTCACCAGCGATAGTGCATCCGATGGCAAAATAAATGGAAACATCACAATCAGTCCGAGGTCACATCCCTTTACCAGCGATAAGACATCCGATGGCAAAAAAAAAGAAACACCACAACCAGTCCGAGGCCACATCCCTTCACCAGTCTAAGGCCACATCCGATGGAAAAAATAAATGGAAACACCACTATCAGTCCTATTCCACATCCCTTTACCAGCGATATGACATCCGTTGATAAAATGAATGGAAACATCACAACCAGTCTTAGGCCATATCCCTTCACCAGCGATAGGACATCCGATGGTAAATTAAATGGAAACACCACAATAAGTCGGAGGCTAGGTCCCTTCACCAGCGATAGGACATCCGATGGCAAAATAAATGAAAACACGACAGTCACTCCGAGGCTGCATCCCTTCACCCGATGGCAAAATAAATGGAAAATCAACAATCAGTCCTATTCCACATCTCTTCACCAGCGATATGACACCCGATGAAAAAAGATGTATACATGAATCATCATGACTGCAATATATGTCTTGTCTTGAAAGCTTATAATAATACTTTGATAAGATTTACCTTTTGAGTTTTTACTTTATTCAGGATTGTTGGGATAAGAGGGAGGTTTGTGCACTTAAACTGGTTTCAACCCCCAGTAAATTTACATATTACTGACCGTTCCAAGGCGGTACCTAACAATCCTTGATAAACATACCTAGTTTTTTTTATATATAGTATGTATGCACTGTGCTGTTTGTGTAGTTTTGTGCTGTTCTTCCATGTTTCTTGATTGTGTTTTTTGTTTGCTTTTATGTTCTATGTTTTTGGCGGTTGCCCAGTGCACTGAAACCGGGTTTTTGTTTAAACGTTTTGCTACTGAGCTTGTTTCGGTAGTTTTTTGCATAAATATTGAACTCTTTAATTCAATCGTTGAGTTCATTAATTTGACTAATTTTTTAAACAATTCCTTTATAAAAATGTTTTAATTTAAGAGAGCTTTTAGCATTTGAGTTTATGCTCTTTTAAAACAAATAAGTTGGAGAGAGCTCTCTTCAATGTAATTGGAGAGCTTTTAAACATACGTATATTTTGCATATAATACTTTTGGCCATTGCATATTCTCCCTCATCATTTTGATGACATCAAGAACGTAACATAAATGAAATAAATATAATGTGAGAATAATATTGTTAAACGTGAAAAAGGCTTCCTACTGAGTCTAGTTTGTTTAACTGGGCGTTTTTACTCTTTTATACAGAAAAAAAACTTATTACATAATCGTACATTTCATTGTATATTATTGTAATAATTTAATGAGACTTGGTCTTTAAGATAATTTGTTTGATTTATAATTTGTTTGCAGGATTAGTATGACATAAAACCCCTTTTCCTTCACACGTGTACATAAAATGAAACAACTTAGGTATGCCGATACCACATTGACTGTAAACATGTTTGATTTTGTCCTTTATTCCAATTTTGGTTATGCTCTAACTGCCAAATTCCAGTCATCTGTTTTTAAAAAAAGCAAAAGTACTGTCAAAGGCTTAGCATTGTTGTTGTCATGCAAAACCTGGCCATAACTGAAACTCTTTTCAAGATATTACAATGAAACTTGGTCAACTTTGACAGCAACAATGAAGACATGCACATCAAAGCTCAAAACCCCGGCTATATTTATTTTCAAGTTATTCCCCTTGATTGTTTGAAAATCATAAAAAAGTTTAAGCTTATCTTAACATATCGTTTCTTTCCGTAAAAGAATAACCATGTTTGGTAAAGATTTGATAAGAAATGCTCAAGTTAGAGAGTGGCCAAAGTGAGTTTGGTGATTTTTTTATCCATAACTGAATAGTGCAATCTGCTTCTTTATAAAATTAAGATGAAATATTATGCCTAAATTCTTTGTGGCCAAGTTTGGTAAAGATTGGACTACCAACACTTATGTTAGAGAGCAGCATGAAAGTGTGACGCCATGGACAGAAAACAACATGATTCATATATGTCATGCTACACAGGCGACATACAAATGTGGGTTTTTCTATTTTTAGGTAAAAAACTCACTGATATTCAAATCACTGATATTTACATTTCGACCCTTGTACTACAATATCCATACATTCTTTGCCAAGTCAATACTATTTACATTTAATAAAAAACAATACATAAATGTAATGTATACATTGAAATTCGATACATCGACAAGGAAATGAAATTATTTCCGATCTAAATACACTTATGTAATAAAAATAATTATTTTTATTTAAAAAAATAACTCGGTTTTTAAATATTGACAATTGCCAACAGCAAACAGTTAATGAAGGAGATAATTATGTCTGTAAGTACCCAGATTACGAGACAAGTTTCCAATGATTATCCTAGTAACCTAAACATTTTGATCTGTAATCACAAATATACAACTACTAGAATATTTCAGGGTGCTAAAAACTGTCTCTGAGACTGAGAAATGCCAATGCAACCATGTTAACTTCTGGAATGATAGTGGCAGTCGGCCAAGTAAAGTTTAGTTGCTGTGCTTGCAGTTTTCTTAATTATGAAACGCTTGCAGTAATCTTGATTATAAAAGGCTTGAAGTAATCTTTATCATGAGATGCTTGCAGTAATCTCTGTCATGAAATGCTTGCAGAAATGTTTAGCATACCATGCTTGCAATAATCTTTATCATAAAATGCTTTAAGTTATCTTTATCATGAAATGCTTGCAGATATCTTAATTAAACCAAGCTTGCAATAATCCTTATTATAAAAACATTGTAGTAATCTTAATCATACAATGCTTGCAGTTATGTTCATCATGAAATGCTTGCAGAAATCTTCGTCAGGACATGCTGGTTTTCATAAATTGTTGTACCCGGTTTCATCTCTCATCTTTCTCAGAAATTTCAGCTGATCTGTCAAATAAGTCACTTTCATGACCTGAAATGTTGAATTACATTTCGTTAATACTATGCCGTGTTTTGGACCTTTGGATCAACTACCCGCATACAGCACATGATAATGGGTGTTCTAGTAAATCTTTAAATATTAATCTTTGGCATCATATCAAAGTCATTATTTATCACAAGGAAGCATACACTTCCTCAAAAGTATCATGGACATGTTACACATATAAGCATGATGTTAAATGATCTCAAACTGGAGCATGTTCGGAGCTTATAAATATTTTAAGTATCTCACATTCAATATTGTGAATTTTTGATGTCTGATGTCTTCACATGAGTAGACGTAGATTTTATTTAAATATTCATAATAAAAACATAATAAAAACAAAAAAAATGGCCATTAAAGAATGCACAATTCTAAGTCTGATTGATGCAAAAACATTTTTATATAATGTTTTATCGATTAATTATTTTAAATATTTTTAAACAGTATGCAATTCCCTTACATATAATGACAAAAGAATAAGGGGCCACAAGGCATAAAATGTAAACATTTTTCTAATGACTCACTGAAATAACAATCATATTTGTATAACTGTTCCTGGTTGGAATGATTTCCTTGTTCAGTACATAACGGGTTTTCCCATACTCAGAGTCGGGAGTGCTCGATAATGTGATCACAGTTAAGGACAATAAAACAACAAAGACCTTGCTCATTTTTTTGTAATAAGAACAATTCTTTAAAATGCCATTTTCAGTTATTTTGTACTCATTGCTTCTAACTGGTTGTTTATATAACTATTTTAGCTAGTCTAAGGAAACTGGAATTCTACTTATCTGATGTGTCTTCCCAATCAGGAGCGACAATCATTTTTATCGCAGCTTGACCTTTGACCTATTGACCTTATTTAAAAAGGGGTTATCTATTGACCATAACCAATGTGATGCAAAGGATAAAGACTATTAATAGTACTATTGTGGTATATCTTCAAGATGTAAAGCAATAAAAAGTACTGGTTGCTTCTCTTATTTGCGACAACGTCAAGTAAACCGAAAGTTGAAGGGGGTGTATCAGCATTAATGCACGCATATTCTGATTCTGTTTCACAAAATAACTGCATAAACCTTCGTCGCCCAGCATAAAAAGAGTTTAAACAAATACAATCGGCTGTTTAGAGCCCATGTAAGTGCATTAGACGTCGAAAAGATAAATAATGCAAAAATTCAGTAACATATAGCTAAAATGAGTACAAGAATGGTAAACTTAGACTGAAAACACAGTTTCAAGTCACGCAATTTTCTATTTTCACTTTGTAAACAATCAATCGCTCAGCTTATCCTTCAATAACTTTTTTGTTAAGGCCTCTAGAAACAAAAGTTAAAAAAAACGAGAGACGCTTATACGTATGGTGTCCGGGTAGGCGTGTTTATATTGCGAGAATGGTGATGTAACTTACTTACAAGGTGAAAATACCTACCTGAAACACCGAAATTCCTTCAAACGCCGCCATTTGATTCGGCTTCACACAATTCCCACACTTAAAATTCGGCAAACACAAATCACGTTGGACCCCTTGATCAGGGAAAGATCCAAGATTTGACGTATAAGGGGGGTGTATATTTTGGGCGTAACCATTTGACTTGCGCCCTTCCCTCAGAACCGAAATTAATTTTGTTGGCAGGCAAGGGAGTTTGGTGGTACTCCCACGAGAGAATTTTACCAATTTCGAAACCGATATGGTGCATTTTGGGGTATTGTATTACTTTTTTCTCTTACCTTGAAATCAATAATAAATTGGACTATTTAAGAAGGGTTCGCGCCGTCTGTGTTCCCCCTCCCCCTTCTTGGTTTCGCTATTATTTATCCCGATCTCTTTCTGGAAGAATTCCGCTCGTTCTAAAGTTTCATATGCCAACGAATTTAAAAATAATCTACATTCAATGTTGGGATGACGCTCCCAATTTCAAGTTTCCAACATGGTAAGATACGTAGAGCTACATTACACTTGTGGATTGACAAACATATTTCATTTTCCCCCGACTCAAAACTTCTATTATTATATTGTGTTTCATAATTCAAGGGCCATCTAATGTGTAAGGCTGGACTTTTTCTGCCCATTTTGGGAAAAAGACCCTAGACATTTTGGGAAAACTTGAGTCACGAAATATGCCGATATTGGGAAAGTTTACAGTTAAAGAACAAGCTTTCCAGTCTCCCGAGAAAGAGGAAATTATTAGATATTAGTTTCTTTTCCCTTTCACAAAACCTGAAAAGGCTGAAATATCAATTGCAATAAATCATGACAGATAATATTTCATTCTGATGTCTAAATGTGATGAAAATCAACGATTTCTGAATTCAATTACCCACAAATATTTTCATCACATAATTTATTATGATGTTGGATAAACCAGGCCGATAAAACCACTCCCCCACCCACCAGACGTTGCACCTTGTGGTGGGTACTTGTAATTTGGCCCTAGCTACGGCTTTGATTACTACCACACATTTTGTTGTTTTCCTGGAATCGCTATTGGTTAAGGAAAGATTCCTATATGTCGACTACACTGAACCACTGGTATTAATCAAACATTATGTTATCGAAAATAACCAGGGATGGATGCCGGTACATCAGTTAAAGTAGGTCTTAAAATTAAAAATTATATCATTACTTAAATGTAGGGTTTTAGCTTGAATTTGTTGCTTTAAGTTGATTGATTGCCAGTTAAGTGTTTTATTGCAAACATAATGAAGATTTCCAAGTGTTAAGACATTAAGTTTAACTGCTAAATTTAATTACTACGCGATCTACTTACAGCGGACTTAAAAATACCCGATTTCTGACATTGTAGTTTTCAACAAAAATGGCTTAGGAGTTCCGAATGGGGAAATAAATACACAACACAAAAGATACCCCAAATCTATTTCTTGTACCCACAGTAATTTGATTGGAACGAACTCCTGCTTTGGATTCATACAAAGTAAAATGTTAGCGACATTTAACATAAAATATTCATTTTTTTAGATTACTCAAACGGGTCACATTTTCTAACGACCTTGCATACACACTATGCAATACTCAGTTTAACAATGCCAGAAAATCCCGGAACGCCCTAATATTAGAAATAAAACAATTCAAATCTCAAAACAGCGATCCGATTTTCGGAGGTATAGACTGCCCTTTGTTTTATTTAAAATGGTTTAGTTAAAGAAAAGTTATATTTGATTTAAGTCTTCATTTTAAGCCAAAATGTTGCCTTCCTACGTAGCATTTGTGACATTATTTATCACGTGGTATACACACACTGTTTACTGTAAAATATCAGCATCATCATTTAATTTAATACAGCATCATTCAACGTAGCCAATATGATTGATTTTTTTTTTTCAAAACTTACTCAGATAATAAAAAAAGCTAAAAGGACAAGTCAGAAAGCAAAATGTAATTTTCAATTCAATCCCCTTTAATAACTAAAACTATGGCAACTTTCGGTTGTATTTATTTAGCATCTGTCATTAATTTTTTGCTATAAAAAGTTCTGCTTATCAAACATCAACAGACAGGAGTAGTTTTCTACAATATAGAGTAATGAAATAACACAGACATTTTCATTTCAGAAATAACGTACACATTAAGTGAATATAGACTGATGAAATGACACAGACTATTTTTGTTTTAGGAATTACGTACACATTGTGTGACTGTGGCAGCCTGCCCGTCGTGGAGAATTCATCCAACAATGCCACAGTGCAGGGCACATACCCAATCGGCTATGGTGTAAGATATACGTGTAATGTGGGGCATGAGCCAGACGGGATTGTCATGATTGTGTGTGGTGGCGGGGGCTGGCAGACGTCCCCGCTCCGGTGTCGGGAGGTCTACTGCCCAGCTCTTAATCCACCAGATAACGGAAGGATTGTGGGCTCCCCTTCGTACAAAGTTGGTAGCTATATAACTTACGAGTGCAATGAGGGTTATATCATACATGGAACCTCTCATGTGACGTGTCAGGGGGATGGGACTTGGAGCACCAGACCAGTGTGTAAAGGTATCTCTTGTCCACCATTCAAGGGTATGGACTCGAACTGTGTAGACAGGTCCTTATACTACAGTACTTTATACTACATGACCTGCAGTAATGTTCCTCACACCAGAGTTGCCGGGCCGACTGAAGATGAGCCGAACGTTTGTCAGAATGATGGATCATGGCAGTTTCAGGAGTTTGCCTGCTACTGCAGCTGTAACCTGACCGGTTATGACAGTAACATCATGACGATAAGCAACCTTACGCACGGATACCTGCCCCACGGGAACGTCCTGCAGTGGTCGTGTTCGCACAACTGCAACAAAACAACTGACGACCTACGGTGTCTGGACGGATGGATGACCATGCCGCAGTGTGACTGCCCTTTACCATAAATATGACAACATCTGTCAGAACCGATGGAAACTCTACGCTCAGCTATAAGTCACGACCCTTTCCCATCGATAGTACACCCTATGAAAAAAACAGATGGAAGCACAACAGTCAGTCCCCATACCAGGGCCAGAAATATGACACTCGATGGCAAAATAAATGGAAACACCACTAGTATTGTTGATAATAAAATGCTTGAAGTAATTTTTATCATGAGATGCTAGCAGTAATCTCTGTCATGAAATGTTTGCAGAAATCTTTATCATACCATGCTTGCAATAATCTTCATCATTAAATGCTTTTAATTATCTTTATCATGAAATGCTTGCAGTAATCCCTGTCATGCTATTCTTGTGGAAATATTTATCATACGAAGCTTGCAATAATCATAATTATAAAATCCTTGTAGAAATCTTCATCATAAAATGCTTGCAGTAATCTTCATCATGAAATGCTTGCAGAAATCTTCGTCAGGACATGCTGGTCTTCATCAATTATTGTCAGCAGTTTAATCTTCCATCTCTCTCAGAAATTTCAGCTGTTCTGTCAAATAAGTCACTTTCATAACCTAAAATGTTTACTTACATTTCTTTAATACTATGCTGTGTTTTGGACCGATAAACTGCCGGCATACATCACATGCTAATTCGTGTTCTAGTAAATTTTTAAATATGATTTTTTTGTCATCATATCAAAGTCATTATTTATCACAAGGAAGCATACACTTCCTCAAAAGTATCATGGACATGTGACACCATGGCTGACATCATTTTAATTTTAGTCCTATTTCCTGCTTATGTTTGCTATATCACTACACGTCGGCTTGTTAAAGTTCATGTATTCATTATTCACATAGAAGCATGATGTTAAATGATCTCAAACAGGAGCATGCTCTGTGCTTATAATTATATCTAAGTATCTCACATTCAATATTGTGATTTCTTTATGCATGATGTCTTCTCATGAGTAGACGTAGATTATATATAAATATTCATAATAAAAACATACTAAAAACTATGTACCATTGTCTATATTTTTAATGTTGATGTAATTAATTGATGGTGAGCCATATGAGATGTTATATCCAAGATAATAGTTCAATTCTTAGACACTGTTCTGCATAGGAGCAGGACCTTTCAACCCCAAGAGGCTTTTCAACCCCTTCTAAAAAAGAAGACTTTTCAACCCTTAGACTTTTAAACCCCTATTTCAAAGACTGTCCAACCCCTAACTGTTTTTACTTTTCAAGACCCCCCCCTCCCCCAAAAGTCGTCCAAATTAACTATTCATTTCAAGATATGAGATAAAGGGTAATCATGAAAAAAGCCCAGAATGGACTAGTTTGGACTAGAAATTGTAAAAAGCCAAAGATAAATTCAAAAGGTTTCCGCCCCTACATCGCACTCCCTCTAATGTCAATCCTGGAACCGCCCCTGAATTATGCATTCATTTATTCATTTCTGAGTTTGTGAAGGTATGCGCCCATGCATTGTCTACAATATTGTCTGACCAGTTAATTATAAATAACCTGTGTTCGAAAGTTCACAACCAAAAAGAAGAAGAACTGGAAAAAAACAGGACAACCTTTCTGGTTGTGAAATTGCGTAAATGTGTTTAATTATTAATACTCGAGTAAATGGTTTAACACAAACATGTCACAGTAATCAATACCATCTGCTGTAAAATGTCGGGATGTGTTAGACAAATGGTTTTGTTTAATGGAGCTTTGAAGGACGATGAATGGCACTAAAGTGTTGCCAAATTGATATCTCAAACACCCATTGGTAAGTCATATATATTTTCATTTCTTTTGTGTGTACCTTGTTGAATATATAGACAGTCAAGAAGTAGGACAACTGTAAAGAACGTTCACTTGAAACAGGCATCTTCTTATCCACACTAACGGCTTTGTGGGGGGGGGGGGGAGGATGGCGCGTTCCTCACTAAAGTTGTGTTAGAGTTTTTTTTTATATGGTTGAAAGAGAGTTAAAAAACAGCCCAAAATGCACTATTTCAGACTCGAAAAACTTAAGCTGGGTTTAGCTGGACGGAAAGTCAAAGTCTCCGCTATTCCCCGAACCTGGGGGGGGGGGGAGGGGCGTGGTTACAATTGACTGGTACATAACAACTGCAACTCCCAGATATAATCAATTAAAACGCTGGTTTTAACATTTTCATCTAACTTGGTAACATGCTTCTTTTGACACGGACAAAAATTTCATGTGATATGTAGGAGCCTGTCATATTTTAACAGTACTGGTTGACGTTACATTTCCGAACAGGGTAAAAATCCTGAATACCTATTAAAACACGCGCTTTTTTAACGTGATCGATAATACAGAGGCTTGCCTTTGTCACACTTGCGAAGTTTGACCTTGTTATGTTGAGTATTTAAAAAAAATGTCATTCAATGTTTCAGAGGTCGTTTGGTTCGCATTGGTAATGCTAAAAATAGCACTATTATAAAGATCACATGATCGGTCATATGATTTAGATAAGATCAAGGTTATCGAAAACGGATGCGGTGCATTCTCTCAAATGTTCAAGAGGAAAACCCCAAATTTCTCGGCATTGCAAAAAGACTGTTTTCAAAGCGCTCTGCTTGTTCTTGTCATAACGTTTCGATTGCCGATTGATCTTTATAAATATTTAATCCTTCGTGACGCATTAAAATTAGTGTAACGCGCTCTTGTTTTGAAAACTGTTAACATCAGTACAGAAGTGTATTTTCGCGATCGAATCTAAATTTTTGAATTTCTCCGCGTGCTTTATTTTGTTCTTAAAATCAAATTATATCCGTACACTTTGCAAAATTGCTGTTTAGTTTATTTTAAGCTGGAAGGTGTTTTGGTGGCTGGTGACTCCAATGTCTACAGACTCCGAGATTCGAGCAGCGATCGGTCTGGCAACGTGAATATTTCATTCCTGGCCGTCTCAGGTAAGTTACATTATACAATATTTGAATTAAATTAATACCTTAATTTATTCGACATAATTTTTTTTGATTCATAAGTATATCTTTCAGATCTTATACTGATTATATCAATCATAGTAACTGTAAAAAGAAGGTTTTTGAGTACAAAACTGAAGCCGTTCCAAATGTGTGTATGTATGTTTGTATTTATTTAGACCTTGTGGTCAAGGATAACCCGTGAAAGTGCAAGCATTTTTTTCCAATTGGGTCCTTTGTTTTTGCTGAAGGGACAGCACGCGGAAAAGACAGTGGTGGGATACAAGGAAATCCACGTGCGATACCCTAGGTCTTTTTCGAAGAGACCCCTTTGTTATTTTACGTGCTCGGTGTAAGCACCGATACACCGGGTACAACTTTCCTGGGTTTAACCAGTACTGAGTACACCACTTTTAATGCCTTTAAATGCCGAGCGCCAGACAAGGGAACTACTTGTAACAATTTTTAACGTCTTTCGGTATGACGCGGCCATGGATTGAACCCACGATCTCCCACTCCGTAGGCGGACATCTAGGCCACGGAGTGTTACACACAAAAATAATATATAAGTCCTCAACATTAGTGAACTTGTTGCCTGACTGTACCAAGTCGGTCAAGTGGGTTCCCATCGGGTACCGAGTACTCAGATTTCCCCGGCAACACAAGATCACACTTAAGGGTAATGTTGTGCCAAGAGAGATATAATGCACTAATAAGTCAATTGTAACCCCCCCCCCCCGCCCCCTATCCCAGGGAATAGCGGGAACTTTGATTTTCAGTCCAGCCAATCCCAAGAGAAATCACCACCATGTGGGAACAAACTGCTGGTAAAATCCCTGCTAAATGCCCCCACACGCAGGGTAGGACATCCTAGTTAAGGTCCATTTCCCGCTGTTTTCAGTGCGAAAAATAAAACCATAGAATTCACTTGGCACTGAGGGGCTAAAAGGCTAAATTGAACTTAAACCGAACTCTGAACGAAAAGACGATTCCATGCCACCATGGCAAGCCAATAGACTGTGACTCCTGTATGAAATGGTGATGCAATGAAATGAAACTGCATTTGTTAAAGGAACCATATCTTTAAGAATAGATTGAATAAGTAAGCATGTGATCAGTGACGTTCACAAGTTGCCACACTTGAGGCATGAAGCAAAAATTGTTTTAACTTAATTGTATAACGGCAAGTAACAATGGTTTCGGGCAATTAAATTTTGAAAGCAAATTGCCCAACTTGGCACGTTTCACAAAACTTTTATTACAAAGAATGTAACTGCTATGAACAAAAAGCTGCCAATGCTTTCCAATATCACTAGAAATGCCCACATTACTTTATGAATTTTGTCAAGAACAAATTGCTATATATACTAAAATTAATATCTATTTATTTTTCACTTGTTTGAAGGTGATCGTTACGAAAAGGACAGGAAGAATTGTGTAATATTGAATATGTGAATTGCTGTAATAAAGTTAAAAGTATTTAAAATAAATACCCCTCCATATCATTTTAAATTTAATACTTTCTAATTTGACTCATGTAAAAGCGATTTTGCAACTCCATATAAATTATTATCTTTAAACATATGTTACTATAAATAGTAACAGTTTGCGTTGTCCAATTGGTATTACCTGCGCACTAGGGCCATACTCATCAAACGTGATTATAGCCCCGCGGATGTTCACATGATCGATAATAGCCATGCAATTATTCCCAACATGATGGAGTAGACATGGATAACTGCTCAAAAGAGGTAAGATACTCCAACCCCCAACGCCGAAAGCAAAAAATAATTTATTACTTTAAAATTTATAGCTGTCTGATTGGACCTTTACTTACGTGTTTATGTAGATCTTGCTGTGGGATGTCAAATCAGATGCCAGTCAGTTATCAGTTTTTTTTAGATCAACGTTAAAATGTCTGCTTATACAGATAGGTTTGATGATGGTCCGATAAATGGCCAAAATGAACATATTTTGAATATGTATTTTGATCAGATAGTAATGACCAGAATTTTGGTGTCAATTCCTTAATACTGTTATAATATAGTTCATTATAATTGATACCTTTTTCCGAGCTTCTTAAATCCAGAACAAGTAAAATCGGACCTAGTTCGGTTTAAACTTTATTTATTTTACAACCGTTGTGAAAAAAGTAATATATTTAAGTAAAAATATCATCTAATTGTTAAGTCACTCTTGTTGGCACGATTTTGCGCAAAAGTGAGGTTTTGATTTGTGGGGTTACCAGAGAAAAGCCACTTTTCTGGCTTGGTTACCATAAATCGCAAGCTCCTTGCTGAGTAGCGAGTGTGCTAACCACTGCACTTACCAGACAATCACCCTGTTTAGAAAAGTGCTATGTGTAAATGCATTTGAAATTAAAGCTAGTACATGTATTTCAATCCATTAAGATATTATTTTGCTTTAATTTATTATATATATATCTATGTATTTCATTAATTAAATAATGCTTTTTAGTAGCACGAGACGGGTTCTAATATCAATCATGGTCTATTAATATGATAATCATATGAAGTATACCCCGACTGCCTTAAAGGCATGTTGAGTCAATATTTACAACTGGAATAAAAACATTCATTTTCTGCTTGTGCATACTCTTTTTACACGTTTCTACATTGTTAATAATCTAGGTTCTAGCCAAGGATGGACTGCATTTAAACAGATATGGAGCAAGACAGTACATGCAAGATCTTCATGCTGATTCTGATTGGTTGTATGATGAAGTAGACATTGAGAGGAGAGTGGCCAGAACTACAAGAGATAGAGCTGTCCGTAGTCGAGAAAGATGATGCAACCTTACCACCAGTAAACACTATGGAGCAGCGGTCGTATGCCACTGTAGTGCAGCAGTGTAATTAAACTGATATTTTTATATTTGTTGCAGGCATTTGACATATTACCTCTGTGGTGTAGATTTAAGTTGGTTTCATGTTGTGGCTCAGGTACAATACAGTACGATTATGATTCAGATGATGGCACAGATACATAAAGAAGATCTGAAGAACGTGCCTATTCGCATTAAACTTCCGGAAAAGAGGAAAAAGGTTCAATTTCTTGCGCTATGACACATGTAAATGCATAAGCAGCTTTTAAAAAAAAACATTCATCACTGATCAGATGATTGAATATACTCAGGGGTAGTTAAAACTATACTAAGTTATTGTTAATAAGAAATTTATGAGTACAATCATTGACTTCCATCTCCCTTGTAACACTCGTACACTCCTACATATAATACACACTAAACCACTAGTTTCTTTTGCTTATTTCTGATTAACGTAATTTACAAATAAATATGTAATGTTGAATGGGTTATTTTTATATATTCTTCATTAGATTAAATTTGAAAATGATAACCTATGCTACAAATAGAATATTGTCTTGTCTGTTGTTAATTCTGGGTTAAAATTTATTTTCATTCATGAAAATTAAAAAAAACAAAACAAAAAAAAAAACAACAACAGTAAATAACGGATTATATTATTTCATTTTTATATTGCAGTTTTATTGACACCAGTGACCATTTTCAGCTGCTTCTGGGGGATGTTGCAATTTGCCATCCAGCTCAGAACATACATGGCTTACCCATAATAAATAGTATGACGACCTTGGTACATTAACATTGCTAACAAAAATGCATGAGTGCTGTTTAATTAAAGACAAGTGTTATATATGATGAAAGGAGTACACTGTAAACACCTTGTAAACTTCATTGTATCATTCACATTTTGTTAGTTAAGATATAACTATACTTTAAAGCATGAAGAAAGGAAATGTCTATGGAGATATTTGCACATGTATATGAAAATATTGTTTAAGTAGTATTTCAATTAATTTTACATTTTTCAGAAACTGAAAGCTGTGACAGTAGGAAAGAAAACCATTAGAAAAAAACAACATTGCAAAAAGGCAAAACGATGTGTGAAAAAGGTATTAAAAAATGCAAAACAATCATTTAACTGTATTAAAAATAGATTTAATTTTTATTTCATTATTCGTCATAAATAATTTCACCGTGAAATGGCTTACATGTGATTGTCAATATACTCATATAATATTACATTTAAGGTGTGTTACCACACAATAGGGTAATCATGGTAATGCATAGTTGTTTCAACTTTTATAATTGTTTGGAATAGTTATGCCCAATGGTTACTTTTTTAATTTAACTTCAACATTGTTAGCCTCAACAGTGGTTGAACTGTACTGACTGCAAGGTTGGATGTTCCAGGGAAGATTTTCTCCTAGATCATATGCACAAACGTCATGTTCATGAAGGGACCATTTCAAAGCATATTCAGTTAGATGTTTAATCAAAGGTAAATGAGATTAGGAAATGAAACACCTTTTTGATAAAAAGTCACAAATAGTCTGATCGGGTTAATTATTGAGAGAGTGACTGGTATTTTTTTGTAGAGACATATTTAAAAAAATGGAAAAAAAATAATAAAGGGAGTTTTGAGGTAGAAGTAGTATTTGGTGATGTATTAAAACATAAATATAATTCTATATATTTGTAAAAGATATGTAAAACATTTTAAGATCAATCAGTATATTAATCATCTGTAGACAGTTCTTATTCATGAAGAATATTACGTATTACTTGTTAAAATTATAATCTTTGACTCAGGATTCTCCTAGAAAACAGGCACCAGAGGCAAACTTTGAGGATATGGAAAATCGTCAAGTAAATCTCAATCCACCCAAGAAAGGTATGGACAAAATAACAGAAGGGTGTTCACAAAGAAATCTGTGCATTTAATTGTTCGACATGATTGTTGTGACTAAGTTGCCTTGTACGACATTGGAAATATTCAGAAGATACCGCTTTAGTTTATTATATTTAAATTTACAGTATTAAACATTTGAAGGCAACGTATTCGTTTTAGATTTATGGTATTACAAACTAATTTTTAAAATGTTTAAACTGTTTGTGTCAAAAGCATGAAAATCTTTACAGACTTTCAACAGAACGTGGATACTACAAGAAGGAGGTTATTGTTGACCAATGATGTTGAGCAGAACCCTTGACCGGTAAATAGTATTCACTTTTATTATACTTATTAAAGGACAACAGTTATAATTATTAATATAATCATGAACTTAGTCAATATTCAATTCATATAAAGTCTTGAGAGCATTTGTCCTAATAATTTAATCATTATAAAAATGATTTATTTACTCAATATATTAAGACGTGGTTTAAGGTTTTTATATTAATATATTCACTAAAAATATGTGTGAAATATGATGATTTACAATGTTTATTGAAGATCATTTTGTAATTATTACAATTTAAAATGTTTTATCAAGTTACATTCTATTTACTGGAGTTATTAGACTACTAGAGTAACAGAAACCTTCATCAGCATTGAGGATTGGTCGGCAACACTACCAGAGGGTCAGCTCACTGACACAACAGATTTGCTCTCATGCCCCATTCATTTTGTTAAACACTTAAACTTAGATATGGATTTATAAAATTATGCATTATATGTATATAAGAATTATTTTCTTACCCCTGTTAATTTTTTCATGATACATATAAATTACATGTGTCAATTGATTTTTTTTCTATAACGTTCTTTATTTTCTGAAGAAGAAAAACCTTTGTCAATGACTCTTAATCATGCATTGTGTGGAAAATGAAATATTTTCACAATAATTTAGGAGAATGAAATAAATTTTGGAAGGGTATAGAATTTTATCAATTTCAGAGAGTGGAGTTGAATATTCCTTTCTTCAATGACAGTCCAATTAATACTGTGACATTCCAGCCTTTGGACCATGTACTGTAGCTGACCATTTACAAAACATGGAAACAGTAAGGTCAGGACAACTTGATTATAAAATGCTTAAAAGAAATACACTTTTAAATAAGTTATTTTGTGTTGAAGACATTTCAATGTGCAAACATAAAGGGGGTAATAATCAAGGACCTTCTACCTCCTCTGCCCACTCTGATTCTGTTTTGCAAAATGATAAACAACTGAGATACGACTTTATTGAAACAAAAAGACCAGAATTAATATCAGACTTTTATAGTGGTACATGTACTTTATTAAGGTCAAGTTTGAAAAGAAAGCTTGAACCAAGTCGATATAAGTGTGAATGGTTCAAACCCTTAATTGATAATCTTGATAGATGCTCCCCTGTAATTACCTTTAGGAAGAAAATTTGAGAGATAATGGTTCAAAATGAAATGCTTACGTCAAAGAGGGAGAGTATTTTAAAGCCTGAAACAGTAGCAACCAAATTAGCATCATTTGAAAAATGCACTCAGGGAAATTTGCTTGTACTGTTTTCAAATGCAGTATTGATGATGTTGTTGTTCATTATGTTCGCTAAATTGAATCTGGGGTTTTTGATGGTGTTTTGGAACAAAGGTTTCTTTTTGAACTCCAACAGCAGTATGTACTGACTGAGCGGTGTACAATCCTTCATAGTGTATTGACATCTGAGGATATTAAGAAAATGCATTTGATCAAGGATATTAAGAAAATGCATTTGATCAATGATAAACGTGATAACATCAGAGACCGCCCTAGTACAATATTTCAAAGGAATGTCAATAGTATACCTTGTATTGCAGACTTATCAAACTTACCGTCTACCGAAGAAAGGTGTTTTATTGGACATACTGTTTGTCTTATTTCATTCAAAAATAATGTTTCATTATTGAATGAAGACAAGACATCTCTTAGCACTTTTTCTGTAAGAAATATATATATAATAATAGTATACTTTCGTCTCAATAGGTCTCTTCCAGTTTCTTTTCCAGATTCACGATGCATGATGCAACTGCCAACACAGGTGTTGAGTACTCTTGAAAAGCAATCAGTATTTCTAAATTGCATGACAGGTGGCATAAGGGCACTAAATGGTTTAAAGTAGTTTACAGTTAAATGTAGGTTTGATTCAAATTTGTTAAAAAAATTGTTTTGCAACCTCTGTGAGAAATAAAACTCTTTCATTTTATCTTGAATGAAATACTGATGCATTGTTCTCATTTTATAAGGAAGTTTTTCCCCCAGAGTCTATTGTAATGAATTCAGGAGAAACTACTACTATGTCTGAGCATGAACCAGCTCCAAAAAGAACCAGAACAAGGTTTAGATAAGTGACAGTGACAGCAAGTGCTGTTAAACACACACTTGAAGCTACATCTGAACAAGAATCAAAAGATAATTCCATCTCGGAGATGGGTGTCTCAATTTATGAAAATTATTGTCTCAATATTAAGTCTGGACAAGGAAAATTTGTCATTGCACAAAATGAGGATGACAATCTCATTTGTTGTTTAAACAACTATAGTGAAATTGATGGTTCTTTTAAGGTCAATAATTTTGTTTACACAGTTAGATATCAACAAGAATCAGGCTCCTACTATTACTGTTTTGCAGCATAAACAAAACTCTGTTGAATGTCCCTGATTGTAATTTATTGGAAAATGAGCATGTTGTTTTAGGTATCCAGGGTAATTGTGTTACATGCATACATTGTAAGTTTGTGAAAAGGTTGTTGTTCTGTATCTCCCAGAAGCAAGCAAGGTAATGGGAAATGACGGACCAAACATTTTTGTTCAACAAGGATTACAGTATGTAGGTAACTCGCTAGTTAAAATGTACAAAGGTAAGAATTTGCGGAAGTATTATGTGTGAGCTGGTGAAGACAGCTTACCAGTTATGGTAAGGTTAACTTTGAATAAAAGTAAGGGAACCTACATAGTGACTTGTGACAGTGGCCAGTGCAAGGCTGAAAGGGGTACTTAGAAATATGTCGCCAACTTGCTTACATCAAAGGTTTGTAAACATTTGTTTGTTCTAAAATCACAATCAGAGCACTGGCTTAAAGTTGATGCTGGTGATGGAGACAGTTAAGACTGTGACATTTTTTTACAATAACTCCAGTGGCAAATTTTACTGATGATGGTGATGAAGTTGAAAGGTTAGAAACGTTCGAAGTTGAAAGTAGTACTAGGCCAAGTGATAGTGGTGATGGTAGTTGTATTAGTGGTAGTAGTAGTAGTTTACACTATTTTGAAGAAACCGGGCTTTGGAATTTTCCTGCAAAGAGCAATCATCTTCCCTGTGAGCGAGGAAGCAGTAAGTTGAGGCTTTATACCTGCAATCGTGACACCTGGTCAACTCCTGATCGAGAGAGATGCAAATGGATGTGTATGGGATAGAACTATATCCATCTGTTCCTGAAGGTAATTGTGATTGTGTTGCTGGCTGGCTAGATGGGGCAAGACTTTGAAGGAGCGTAAGGTACCTTTGACTGTTTATACAGGTACAGCTCCGACCAAATGTATGGTTTATAGTAGGTTATGTTGTAGTTTGGTAAATTCATGTAAGTTAAAATGGCAAGAGGGTGACGATGAATGCCTTCATGTGCTTTCTTCAGAAACAGCAGCTAGTGATGAAATTGGATGAGAGTATGTTTCAATGGTTATGAGTAATACCGGATGCACAGAGTTTTCCAGGTAAAGAATGCCTTCTACAATTTTTGTCACCCGAATGCAAAGTTCATGGACGCTAGTGTTTTTATTAAGTTGTGGTTTAGTTGGGCAAGCATTATGAAGATTGACTTTCGTCAGCCTTGTGATGTGTGTGGTTTTGAGCCAAAACAACTGTGTTGTGATGGCACTAGGGTTGGTGTTGGATTCAGACATGCCGCATTTGAAGAAATCAGTATTCCAGATTCTTCAATTCCAGTTCAACACACATTTCATAGACGCATGGACAGGTGTTTCCTACAAAACATAAGATATATTAATAAAGCTGACTTGATTTCTATTTGAACCAATTTAGATTACCTTTCTAGGAAACAATTTGGAGAAATAATTGGCAATGATGATGATTCTGAAAAAGTTGGTGCAGTGTTGCAAGTCCTGCCAGATGAGGCTAAGCCATCCTTTCAACGTTTCAATTCAAATATGTCTGATTTAGAAAAGACAGATTATGCCTTTGTTCTTAAGATGTTGGCAACAGCTCAGTCACAAGTCTTTTGCCAGCAAAATATTGTCAGGACTTTGATCAGGTAATTAATTGTTGTAATTATAGTGAATTTGCACAAAACCTCAGGTTTAGTTCTGGCATGACTAAAATGAGAAAGTATGCACCTGAACTCCGTGTTTTGGACATTTGGATAAACTACCGGCATACATCACATGCTAATCTTTAAATATTAGTTTTTGGCATCATTCCAAAGTCATTATGTATCACAAGGAAGCATATACTTCAAAAGTATCATGGACATGTTACACCTTGGGTGACATCATGCTAATTTAAGCCCTGTTTCCTGCTAATGTTATTTTTACTGTATCACAATACGTCTGCATGTTACTGTATTAATTATTCACATAGAAACACGATGTTAAATGATTTCAAACTGGAGCATGTAAGTTATAGATCAAAAAGGAAAGTGTGATCACATTTACGTGTATTGGGTTAAAATTTGAAACTTTGTACAATTGCAGAAAATATAAATATGATTTTAAAAAAGCTCAGGATTTATCCAAAATGGCTATCAAAATTCAAGATGGCTGCCATTACCATATTTATGTTAACATATAGTTTTGGTACCTACTGTCACCTGAATGAATGCCTTGATAAGTGATATTTAATGATGGCAGCCGCATACTCCCGGTAGAACTTGGTTTTTGCGAAATGAAAAATTTAAGTGGCCTAAAAATGAAGTTTAACTTGAAGCCTTAGGAGGGGTACATGCCAAGTATGAAAAAAAATCCAAATCGTCATTTCATAGCGTTTTCAGACAGTTTAGAAATATAATCCGTTAGACCCTCAAATTTAGCTGATCCGTATTCAATAAGACAAGGTAGAGTACTATTGTGATATATCTTCAAGATGTAAAGCAATAAAAAAGTACTGGTTGCTTCCCTTCTTCACCACAACATCATGTAAACAGTAAGTTTAAAAGCGGATTCTTTCGAGGAAATATCCAGGAATTGTCATAAGAGGGGGCGTTTATTTTGGCCATAACCTTTTGATATATGCTCTTCCCTCAGAACCGAATTAAATTTGGTTCAACGTGTTGGCAAGAGGGTTTGGTGGAACTCACTCAAGTTAATTTTAACAATTCCTTGCCCGATATTGTGTATTGTGGGTAATTGTATTTTTTCTCCAATATTGAATTAAATAATAAATTGGACGCCGTCTGTGTCTTTCTCCCTTCTTGGATTGGCTAGTCATTATCCCGATTTTTTCTAGAAGACGGAACTTCCACTCGTTCTAAACGTTCATATGACAACGAGTTTAAATACAATCTGCATTCGAAAAGTTGGGGTGACGCTCCCATTTGCATGTTTCCAACATGGTAAGATACGTAGAGATACATTACACTTGTGGATTGACATACATGTTTCATTTTCCCGAATGAAAACTGCTATTATAACATTGTGTTTTTTATAATTCAAGAGCAATCTACTGTGTAAGGACACATTTATAAATCAAAAGCTAAAACAGAGCCAGCGTGTATTATATAGCCAATGATGATCAAGGTTTAATGATGCAGTGGCTGTAGGTTGTGAGTTCGAGTAGATTGCATTTTATATTCACTTTCAAACACATGTATTATATATAAAAATGTATATTCATGACAGATGAACTTGCTCCATGTAGGCGTTACATCGTGTTTTAAAATAATGTTTTCACCTTAAAACGTGAAAATACTCAAGTTTTTTTGCTCCTTATTTATTCACTTTTAAATAATGTGTTCAGATACCCTTGGTGTTGCCCCATATTACCAAAGTTATTTTCGACATCGGCAGGCAAAACCATTCCCGCACCCACGCGTAGTTGCACATATCCGACAGTTTTTAATCAATCAATGTTGGGTACTTGTTATTTGGCCATAGCTACGCAATCACAATCACACATCTTAGTGTCTCCCTGGATTCGCCATTGGTTAAGGAAAGATCTGTCGTCTGCACTGAACCACTGGTACTTATCACCAAACATTAACAAATTATACAGTTTTGACTCGTGCTATGCGAATGTGATTATTCGTAATTGTGTTTACGTTTATTGTGAAATATGAACTATTATTCAGTTATTTTAATTCTTAACGGTAGGTGATATTTTTTTTTAGTATATTGAAGGGCGTTGTTCATTTATTACGAGCCATTAAATATTTCTGTTTTAATAGCATAGAAAATTGTATACCGATATGTGCGCGTTATGCCACACACCCTATGTTCACAATATATGTGGATGATCTCAATGCGACCTGTAATTACGTGCAGTTACTGATAACTCGTGCTTCTTTTTGGCATTTACGAGGATAGTTCAATTCAGTTATATAGGAAATAACATTCGGAAGTCCTCGTCATTTTAATTGAAAACAACCTCAGATGTATGCCGGCATAAATTTAATGACTACGCGATCGACTTGCTGACATTGTAAACCGACTGTATACATCCAAGGTTATTTTCGATAAAAATGGCCGAGGAGTTCCGAACGGGGAAATAAAATACACGCCACAAAAGATACCCCAAATCTTTTCCTTGTAATCACAGTAGTTTGATTGGAATAAATACTACTTTGGTGTCACACAAAGTGAAATTTTTAATGAACTTCCACATGCAATATTAAAATCTAGCTCAGATTTATCAAACGGGTTACATTTTTAACGATCTTGCATAAAAACTACGAATTCCTCAGTTAAACAATGTCAGAAAATCTCGGAATGCCCTAATATCAGAAAGTGCAACTAAAATCTCAACACAGCGATCCGGGTTATTGTATGCGGAAAATACCAGCATCATTATTTAATTAAATACAGCATTAATCAACGTAGCCAATATAATTGTGTGTTTTTTTCAAAACTCACTCAAAAAATTATAAAACTATTTATTTAGCATCTATCATTAATGTTTTGCTATAAAAAGTTCTGCTTATCAAACATCCTGTTGAAGGAATAGTTTTGTACAGTATAGAGTAAATAACACAGACTTTTTTCATTTCAGGAATAACGTACGTATTGTGTGACTGCGGCAGCCTGTCCGTCGTGGAGAATTCATCCAATAATGCCACAGTGCAGGACACATACCCTGTCGACTACACTGTAAGATATAAGTGTAATGTGGGGCATGAGCCAGACGGGACTGTCGTGATTGTGTGTGGTGGCGGGGGCTGGCTGGGGAAACTCCGGTGTCGGGAGGTCTACTGCCCAGCTCTTAACCCACCAGACAACGGAAGGATTTTAGACTCCCCTTCATACAAAGTTGGTAGCTATATTACCTTCGAGTGCAGAGAGGGTTATGAATTGAAAGGTAACAGTAAATTACTCTGCCGGACTGACTTACAATTCGATAGTTCGCCTCCAGTATGCAAAGTGAAAATGTGTCCAGAATTTGGGATTGTTGAGAATGGCAGAACTTTTCAAGAAAATGCTGGAGGTATAGAAAATGACTATGGAAGCGTGATTAAAGTCACCTGTAATTCAGGCTACATCCTTCATGGTACCTCACATATGATGTGCCAGGCAGATGGGACTTGGAGCAACAGACCAACGTGTAAGGGAATTTCGTGTCCACCATTCAAGGGTATGGACTCAAACTGTATAGACAAGTTCTTACTCTACAGTACTTTGTACTACATGACCTGCAGTGATGCTCCTAACACCAGAGTTGCCGGGACGACTGAAGATGAGCCGAACGTTTGTCAGGATAATGGATCATGGCAGTTTCAGGAGTTTGCCTGCTACTGCAGCTGCAACATGACCAGTTACGACAGTAACATCATGAAGATCGACAATCCGGTGCAGGAATACCTGTCCCACGGGGAGATGCTTCAGTGGTCGTGTAACCACGGCTGCACCAAAAGCACAACTGACGACCTGCGGTGTCAGGATGGAGTGATAGCCATGCCGCAGTGTGACTGCACTTTCACCACCAATATGACAACATCTGTCAGAAAAGATGGACACTTTACGCTCAGCACGAAGTCTCGACCATTTTCCACCGATATGACACCCGATGGAAAAACAAATGGAAACACCACAATCAGTCCTATTCCACATTTCTTAACAACCGGTACGACACCCGATGGCAAAATGGATGGAAACACCACAATAAGTTTGAAGCCACATCCCTTAACCAGCGATATGACATCCGATGGCAATATGAAGGGAAACATCACAACCAGTCTAAGATTACACCAATTCACCAGCGAAATGACACCCGATGGCAAAATTAATGGAAACACCACAACCAGTCTGAGGCCACACCCATTCACCGGCGATATGACACCCGATGGCAAAATGGATGGAAACACCACAATCAGTCCTATTCCACATCCCTTAACAACCGGGACGACACCCGATGGCAAAATGGATGGAAACACCACAATAAGTCTGAAGCCACATCCCTTAACCAGCGATATGACATCCGATGGCAATATGAAGGGAAACATCACAACCAGTCTAAGATCACACCAATTCACCAGCGAAATGACACCCAATGGCAAAATTAATGGAAACACCACAACCAGTCTGAGGCCACACCCATTCACCGGCGATATGACATCCGATGGAAAAATAAATGGAAACACCACAACCAGTCCTATTTCACATCCCTTCACCAGCGACATGACACCCGGTGGCAAAATAAATGGAAACTCTCCAATGAGCCCGAGGCCTGTCGCCTTTCTAGTTTGGGCCATCGTCCTCATTGGTGTAGGTGTCATTGGAGTCTAGATCATTGGGATAGGTGCTTATCAGAAGTGTGTTGTCAAAAACCACCGTTAAGACGGTCATAATGATTAAGCGGCAATATCAAAAAATGATGTGATTACGCTACGATTAAGAAGCACCTTAGTCAACAGATTCAAACGATATATTAATGCATCATGATGATTGCAATATATGTCTTGTCTTGATATTTAGACCTTACTGTGTCTACATTTGAAAAAAAACTGATTAATCACTGCTGTTATTGAACTAATACTAAAACTTATATTACACTCTACCAAACCAGACTGAACATCAGGAAAAAAATAAAACACAAGTTGAATATCAGTAAGTATGTTTCCATGCACAATCCATTCAATTAGTCCTTCAGTTTTATTCATCAAGGCTCAGGTCAGAGTCGTAAGGCCTATAAATGTATTTTTCTTTTTCATACCGATTTCATTTCATTCAGTCCTCATGGGCGTTATTCATAAGGCTTCTTGGTGGAAATGATAAACTTAGTAAAAATAATTTTTATAACGAATATTTGAACACCTTCCGCCCCATTTTCATCCTCACATGAATGGCCTTTCTGCAATTGCGATTATTCCGATGAACGCAACTTCAGCGGAAATGTTTGGATCGCGAATCAGGGCAAATAACAACAATTTGGAAGTGCTAACTCATTGTTAAATGCCTTATTTCTATTGATAAACACATGCAAGTAAATCAACGTATGGTTATACCATCTCGGACCATTAGCTACCTTCCATATTTATAGGTTTTGAAGCCAAATGGTTTGTAATTAAAAACATGTTAAGTTTTCTTAATTGCAACCTGGAATAAATAAACTGAACTTCAGTATTGGTGTAAATACTCGTATAAGCATGACTGATGTCATTAACGGGAACATGAAAGCAGTTTGGCTGGTTAAAAGACGCGTACAGTCCTTCGGACTCCACACAGTTTAACCAGTCCAACTGCGTTCATACCCCTGATAATGACATCATTTACGCAATTCATTCCTCATATAAGAGAGCTCTTTACATCAATGGAAACTAATAAGGACAACTTGTTGCTGGCATATTTATCTGTACTTGATTTAAAGATAGCTCTATTTCAAATGTGGAGCTCTTTAATTCAATTGTTAAGTTCATTCATTTGACTAAGTTTTAAACAATACCTTTATAAAATAAAATAGAAGAAACATTTAATTGAAAATAACTTTTTCATTTGATTTAATGCTCTTTTAAGCATTTGACAAATGCAAAGAGCTCTCCAAATAAGTTGAAGAGAGCTCTTATCAATGTAATTGGAGAGCTTTTGAGCACATGTATATTTGGCTTTAAATACTTTTCACCAATTGCAAATTCTCTCTCATCATTTTGTTGATCTCAAGAACATTACAAACATAAAATACATATAATGTGAGAATAATATTGCTAAAAGTGAAGAAGGCTGAAAAGAGCAATCTGCTTGTTTATAAAACTCAGTCGTGATGCTATGCCAAAATACTTTGTGACCAGGTTTGGTAAAGAAACTCAACTATTCAAAATATATAAAAATTTATTCTTAAGAAACGATACTTTTTACATTTAATAAAAACAAGACATACATGTTATGTATACATTGAGATTGGATACATCGACAAGGAAATAAAATTATTTCCCATCTACATACACTAAAAAAAATAATTTAATGGTAAAACATAAATCGCTTTTTAAATATTGACAATTTTCTTTTAAATATTGACAATTTTCAAAACAGGAACCTAGCAATTCGTTAATGAAGGAGATAATAATGCCTGTAAGTACCCAGACTATGCGACAAGTTTCCAATGATTATCCTAGTAACATTAACATTTTGATCTGTAATCACAAATATACAACTACAAGAATATATCAGGGTGCTACAAAACTGTCCCTGAGACTAAGAAATGCCAGTGCAACCATGTTAACTTCTGTAATGATGGTTGCAGTCGGCAAAGTAAGGTTCAGTTGCTGTGGTTGCAGTATTCTTCATTATGAATTGCTTACAGTAATCTTTATCATGGTTTGCTTGCAGTAATCTCTTGCAGAAATCTTTATCATGAAATGCTTGCAGAAACCTTTATCATCAAATGCTTGCTGAAGTCTTTATCATAACATGCTTGCAATAATCTTTAACATAAAATGCTTTTAGTAATCTTTATCATGAAATGCTTGCAGAAACCTTTATCATCAAATGCTTGCAGAAGTCTTTATCATAACATGCTTGCAATAATCTTTAACATAAAATGCTTTTAGTAATCTTTATCATGAAATGCTTTCAGTTATCTCTGTCAGGAAATACTTGCAGTAAATCTTTATCATGAAATGCTTTCAGTTATCTCTGTCAGGAAATACTTGCAATAATCTTTATCATGAAATGCTTTCAGTTATCTCTGTCAGGAAATACTTGCAGTAAATCTTTATCATGAAATTCTGCAGAAATCTTTATCATAACAAGCTTGCAAAAATCCTTATTATAAAATCCTTGTAGTAATGTTTATCATAAAATGCTTGCAGTAATCTTCATCATGAAATGCTTGCCGAAATCTTCGTCAGGACATACTGGTCTTCATCAATTGTTGTAGGCGGTTTAATCTCTCATCTATCTCAGAAATTTCAGCTGATCTGTCGAATAAGTCACTTTCATAACCTGAAATGATAAATTACATTTCTTTAATACTATGCCATGTTTTGGACCTTAGGATCAACTACTGGCATACAGCACATGCTCATTGGTGTTCTAGTAAATCTTTAAATATTATTTTTTGGCATCATAGTTACAGTTCATGTATTCATTATTCACATAGATGCATGATGTTAAATGATCTCAAACTGGAGCATGCTCGGAGCTTATAATGTGAGTTTTTGATGCCTGATGTCTTCATATGAATAGACGTAGATTATATACAGTGAAACTGCGTTCCCTCAAACAAGCGGTCGTTCGAGAACCGGCGTTCCCTCGAGGTCGGAGCTTGGTCCCGAACTTTTTTCCTTCTATTTTCATATAAAATATACCCACGCTGCATCGAAACCTAATTATGTCGAGCAGTCGAGCAATATCCTCGGTCCCAAGAACACAAATCATGCACAAAACCTTATGGCTCCCTCGAGGACATAATTTCACACTTTTTCCCGAACGCGTGTTCCAAAATAAACAAACAATTGCTAGTTGTTTAAATTTTCGCAAGTTGTAAAAATTGTAATGACAGTTGAAAGGCAATTTGATAAGGTGTGAAAAACCGTTTTTCACTCTTAACGCATGACCAATATTAGTTGATATGGGCATTTGAGACGATAATTAGGAGAAGTTAATGACGAGAAGTTAACGCTTTAGATGTGATCAGAAGGTTTTTTGAATTCACTGCCGATGCTGACCGTGATCTTCAGACGCTCTGTACGCTGTCACGTCACATTACGATTGAACAGTTTCGCGAAACCGACAAAATGCGCCAATCAACAATCCTTGATTTTGCGAAACTTAATTCTGACTAATGCCACAATATGTACTGTCTTTCAAATGATGTTTGTTTCGAGAATGTGCTTTTTTGTTAAAATAAACATTTCTATTTATTCATTTATTGTTTTTTCTTTTGCGTTTTACATTTAGTTTACGCCAACCTTTGAACATATTAGCGATTTCCACAACGGAATAACGTTATCGGTGTCATCGGTGTCTTAGAAGACAGTCTGTTTGACGACTTTGAACAAACTTAAAATACACTGAAAGATATTTCATATCAAACTGGAAAATTGAAAATCGGGTCGTTCGAAACATCGGTTCCCTCGAGGTTTTGGCTCGGTCCCTGGCGACCTCGAGCGATCGCAGTTTTACTGTATATATGAACAATACATTATAAAAAAACATATTAAATACACTTTTTTGGCCATTAAAGATTGCATAATTCCAAGTCTGCAAAAACATTCTTCTATAATGTTTTTTTTCGATTTATTATTTTACATATTTGTAAACAGTATGCAATTTCCTTTCAAATGAATACAAAAGTATATGGGGTCTCCAGGCATATAATGTTAACAGTTTTACTAATGGCTCAATGAAATAACAATCATATCTGTACGTACCGTTCCTGGCTGGAATGTTTTCCTTGTTCAGTACAGAACGGGTTCTCCCATACTCAGAATCAGGAGTGCTCGCCAATGTGATCACAGTTAAGGACAATACTACAACCTTTACCTTGCTCATAATGGTAATAAGAACAATTCTTTAAAATGCTATCTTCAGTTATTTTGTACTCATTGCTTTTAGCTTTGCCTGACGAAGCTAGTAGTTTATAGAATCAAACCATTTTTAGCTAGTCTTAGGAAACTAGAGTGTCCCAATCAGGAGCACCCATCATTTTTGTTGCAGCTTGACATTTGACCTCAAAATCAAATAGGGTCATCTTTTGACCATGACCAATGTGCATACAAAGTTTGAAGACTCTAAATAGCAAGTTTGAAGTGGTTCAAAAGTTATTGATCAGAAAAACAAATGTGATGACAATGATATGCATTGGGTTAAAATTTAAAACTTTTTGCAGAAAATATAAATACGATTTTAAAAAAGCTCCGGACCCACTCTGGATTCATCCATATTGATGTTAACATTATAACAGTGGTATCTACTGTGATCTGAATAAATTCCTTGTTCAGTGATATTTAATAGGGATGCAAACGAATATTCGAATATTCGATCAAACGTTTGGTTTTCGAATGTCAAAATTGGTATTTGAATATTCGAAAAAAAGAGTAATTATACTAATTCTCAATCTCAATGAAGAGAATATAAAACCTTTTGCCTACAACACTGTTGTTGTTTATAAAGTTTGTTTGTTTTGTTAGTACAACGACTGGCCCCTTATGCCAGAGGTATGAATGTGATGACAATACACTAAACACGTGTCATATGACATTTAGGGACATATTGTCAGGTATTGTACAAAGTCCCCCTACTTTCTGCAAATTTAGCTGTGCAACATAGCTCAAATTGCCGTGATACTATACATCTACGTTTCAAAGCACGAACATTGTATAGAAACACGGAAAATATTAAATATTATTTAATGATGGTTAAATTACATATAAATGTTCCTTAAAACAAGTGTCTTTTTTGTAGCTGCAGCAACCATAAATTCCTTGAAAATGATTAATTTACCAATTTCAAGGGCAAAAAAATTAATTTACCAATTTCAAGGGCAAAAAAACTGATATTTTCATCAGTTGATGCTTTATATTACAAAGAAATGTTTAAATTATCATCCACTGAATGTGCTGCAGTATTGCATAATTTTTTTATTAACTTAGTTCCTCTTTATAATATCAAATGTGATGGTGGCCATCTTGGATTTTGGCAGCCATCTTGGATGAAATGTTACTAACTTGTACACTTGTTACTAGTGATCATATGCACGTTTGCAACACCCATAACTCTTGATTAATAGTAAAGTTCCTGGTAGTTTGAAAACCTTTAAATATATCATAATTGTTCAAGATAATTACCTTGAACTTTGTTCACATAATACCAATAACAATGGGCACACTTGAAGCAAGGTTGTTAAGTTTAAATTTAAACAAGAGGTGTTTGTCAAACATTTATGCCCCCCCCCCCTTTAGCGCCACCTTGTCATGATTATTTGGACAATTGAATGAAAATGAATGGACCCAAATGACAGCTGATTTGTCATTGACATTGGATGTCTTTGCGGCAGTATTAAGATTATGACCATTCAAAGTGTGAGGATAGTAGGTACAGTTTTTAATCATGTTCAGATGATGACTGATATTTGCAGATTAAAATGAATCCTCTTAGCAGCAGGGAATAAGTAAATAATATTATTATGACAAAACTTTCATGATGAATATGAGTTATGACCATGACCTTTGACCTCAAAATCCATCGGAGTCATCAACTGGTCACCCAAAACCTAAATGTCACGCTTGAGGGCTATCGGTGAAGGCAAGTTTTCACACACAAGCTTTTCACGTTCAAGGTCACTGGGACCATGACCTGCTGACCCCCAAAATCAAAAGGGGTAATCTACAGGTCAGACTCAACCTCTAAGTCAAGTTGAGGGCCATGGGTGCCGGTATTGTCAAGTTATCACTTGAACAACATTTTCACATTCAAAGTCACTGTGACCTTTACCTTTGACAGATGTCTCCTGAAATCAAAAGGGGTCATCTACTGGTCAGGCCCAGGCTCCATGTCAAGTTTGATGACCATAGGTGTAGGCATTGTTGAGTTATCACTCGGACAAGCTTTAAACTCTTTTACAATTAAAGGTCACTGTGACCTTGACCAGATGACCCTATAATCAATAGGGGTCATCAACATTGTCAAGCCCAACCTTCATGTCAAGTTTGATGACCATATGTCCAGGAATTGTTGAGTTATCACTTGGACAAGCTTTGGTCTACCGACGGACCGATGGACAGTTGCAAAGCAATATATCCCTCTTTTTCGAAGGGGGGCATAAAAATGTCAAGATTACATAAAAACAAAAAACACAGATGTGCATTGGCTTGCTCAGCCGTGTTCTGTTGAGTTCATAACGCTAGTAGGTATATAATTATCTACTTTGATTTGAAACAACAACATTATGTTTTACAACTGTTTAGTGTCTTAATATATTTGTACATCTTTTCATTTTGCTCAAATTGCAAAGTTTGGTTACAATTCGATTGGTGAACACATTAATTATGTATCTCAAAGATACAATACTACTGAAAAATTAAGCTTCCATATCCTGGTCTAAACATACCAGATAACCAACATCCTAGTTCTCAACATCAACATCCTGAACATTACTATGAAATTGATGGAAGTAGATAGTGAGGCCAATTACATTTTATGATTAAAAGGAAACAATGGATTTAATAGGGAAAAGGATATATCTTACTGCTCTTTTTTGTCTTGCTCTCTGTTTTACTTGGCTGAAATAAAAAGGAAAACATATTTTAAGACCATTAAATCATAACCAATCAAATAACCAATCAATTGTCTCTCAATCGTAACCAATCAAATGTCTCTCAATCATAACCAACCAAATGTCTCTCAATCATAACCAACCAAATGTCTCTAAATCATAACCAATCAAATGTCTCTCAATCATTACCAATCAAACGTCTCTCAATCGTTACCAATCAAATGTCTCTAAATCAAAACCAACCAGATGTCTCTCAATCATTACCAATCAAACGTCTCTCAATCGTTACCAATCAAACGTCTTTCAATCATAACCAACCAGATGTCTCTCAATCATAACAAATCAAATGTCTCTCAATCGTAACCAACCAAATGTCTCTAAATCATAACCAACCAGATGTCTCTCAATCATAACCAACCAAATGTCTCTCAATCATAACCAACCAAATGTCTCTCAATCATAACCAACCAGATGTCTGTCAAATTATAACCAATCAAATGTCTTTCAATCATAACCAACCAAATGTCTCTAAATCATAACCAACCAGATGTCTCTCAATCGTAACCAATCAAATGTCTCTCAATCATAACCAACCAAATGTCTCTTGATCGTAACCAACCAAATGTCTCCCAATCATAACCAACCAGATGTCTCTCAATCATAACCAACCAAATGTCTCTCAATCATAACCAACCAGATGTCTCTCAATTGTTACCAATCAAATGTCTCTCAATCATAACCAATGAAATGTCTCTCAATCATAACCAACCAAATGTCTCACAAGCTTGACCAAACGAATGTCTCTCAATCATAACTTATCCAATGTTTTAAGGTTATCATTACATACAAAATTTTCAATATTTGACACAAGGCCTAAAAAATTGTGTGGTTTGGTTACATACTGTCAAAAAGAGGAAGGGTAGGTAGGTTTTTTTGATTTTTTATAGGGTTTTATGTAAAAAAATTATACTGTCTCACTATAGAGCTAGCTTTTATAGCGACGTGGTAGAGTGTCTGCCTGCAGAGCGAGAGGTCGTGGTTTCAAACCCTGACAGGTGCACATATCAATTTGTGCAGTCTGTTTTATTTTGCGCCCAACAAGGAACCCATGTTGCACAATAAAGTGCAAGGTCATTGCCAATTGACCCGAGTCTTGGAAATTAGAATGAAGGTGTTACCAGGTATACGATATGTATATAGCGGCACTTATGTTGTCTCGCTTTAGAGCTAGCTTTAATAGCGACACAGTAGTGTTCGTCTGCATTACCAGAGGTCATGAGTTCGAACCCGGACAGGTGGACATAGCAATTTGTGCAGCCTGTTTCATCAGTATAAAAGTTTTATAACTACATATCACACACACAATATTTATTTATTTTTTCATAAAAGTTAAAGAGTTCCTATCATTTAATGTCACAAAGTAAACACACTCAAATGCATATGTAAGGAAAATCATCATTTTAAAACTCCCTAGAAATATTTATTATTATCAGGGTTTTTAACAGCTGATAATTGTCAATGCAGATAAATAGCTGTGAATCTGTAAATAGGGGATTCATGCCAATAGCTGGGTAAAGGGGCTTAGACTCCTCATGAAGAATCTAAATATTCAACTCTCAATCCAGATTACTTAATTTGATGATTATATTTGATGTTTATTGGACATTATTACAGCTTTTCATAAAGATACTAAAAGAACTGTAAGTAGTTACAACATATACACAATATGAATTGAACATTGATCATCAGTGCTCCAGCCAGGATTTGAAAAGGGCAGGGTGCTAGGTTAAAAAGGGCACTTTCAATGAGCCTTGATCAGGCACTTACAAGGGCCAATGTTGAATTCTTATTGTGTATTTGTTGTAATTACTTTCAATCCTAATAGTTGGTTATGAATAATTACCTGTTTTCTTTAATTTAGTGTCAAAACTACTTATATTTAATATTTTCATACTTATTTCTGAAAATTGACTCTGTCAAACAAAAGGGCACAGCAGGGTGTAGTAAAGGGAAGAGGGTGCTTGAAAAGGGCAGCGGGGTGCCCCACCCTGCTATTTAGGCCTAGCTGGAGCACTGGATCATTGCAAGTGCCCCATTAAGGCTCATTCAATGAGCATTAAAAGTGCCCTTTTGACCTAGCACCCTGCCCTTTTCAAATCCTGACTTGTGCACTGATTATGGACTAGAATCAACTACAATCATAAATGGTATACATACCACATCAGGGCTGGACGCGTATCCCTTAGTGAGGCCTGGTCTGTCTGTCTGTCTGTGAGGCCGGGGCCGCCTCGGTCTGCTGTAGTTTCTGCAGAGACAATCCAATCATCACATGATAACATGCATGTAAATTGATGCACCAAAGGACAATATCATAGTTAGGTAGCAAGGATTTATGTCACATCACTTAAAAAAAGATGAACAAGTAACTCGAACTCTGAAGAGCTTTTTCAGCGACAAGCATGAATACAAATATAAAATTTGCTATATACATAGAACCATTTACCATTTTCGGGTCATAAACTGGTACTCATCATTGATAAAGCTCCAAATACGGACTTTACGACAGACTATGGTCCAGAGCCTGATTCTTAAACCACATGGCTTTTATCACCAAACCATCTTATTAAAATATCAATCTGCTTAACATTCCTTTTATTTCTAATCTATAAACAAGTCAACATGCATAAAAGTGAATCACTACCTAGCATTTCCCTTATTTCACAGCAGCTCATACAGGTATTCAAATGCCGAGTACTACTTGTTTACAAGCCTATCACTTCATGAATTTCAATTATACTAAATCCTGTCACATATTTATCTGGTGGGTGTTTTATACATTATTTTCGGCATATAAAACCAATTCTTAATGATGTAAAATATATGGGGTCATCAGGCATCCAAAATTCACATATATTTTGGTCAGATTCCTTATAAAGAAAAGATGATTGAAGAATTAGCTCAGATTGGCAATGTTTTCCAGTAAATCTATGAGTGTGAGAAGGTGTTATAAACCTGATACTGCCGGTGTAGGAGGAGTCCGACATTCCCCCATCAGTCAGTTCACCAGCACTCCCAACTGAAATATAACATATGACAATAAGAGACATAACAGTTAAAGGATGTCATTGTTTATCCGTGAAAGCAATAAAATTCTGCAATAATTAGCGATGTATTGACTGGGCCGTGACTGCTTGCCCTAATTATCGGATTAATTTTTGTTGTCGCACCAGCAGATGCGCTTGATTTATGACAGTGACAGAATCGATTATCATGCAGGCCGCATGGGCACCACTTATGTCATTTTAAGAAAATATTTTAGAAAAAAAATAATTCGCCAAATTTGAAAAGTTGTCACCACTTTTGCGATTTTGTCGCAAATAGCGACAATGGCGATTGCCAGCTGGAACCCTGATTGATCAATAACAATATTCCAGTGTGAAAACAAATTTTGCAAGTTGACATTTCTGAAAAGCCTAGATAACAACTTGCACCGGCAATGTGTCTTTTTATAAAATATGTTGTGTGTCTAATAGCATTTACATCAGACACTGTGACAAACATTTTTAAACATGCAGTAAAGTTGTGACCATCTGAGGATGCCAGGACCCGAGCTGAAAGCTTGAGTGAATGATCCAATGTTTCACATGACCCAAATTTCCATTTTAGTCTGTTATGAAATGCTTGAATGATCATAGTTTTACTGTATTTCTATTAAGAAATTCAAGATAGTCAGACAGAGTCATACAAGAGTCATTTACATACATGAAGAATTCCTTGATCGATTTCTGCTGTTAGCTGAAAATAAAATGTACAGAAAGTGACTTCCATGAAAAATGGAAATTTCACATTAAAGCTGCACTCTCACAGATATACCATTTTTACAACTGTTTTTATTTTTTTGTCTTGGAAAGAGCAGATTTTTGCATAAATATCTGCAAGCCAATGATATTAGATTGCTAACAAAAAATCAGATCATAGATTTTCATATTTCCGTTCGGAAATTAATTTTTTACGGCTTAAACCGTTAGTAATGGTTTAAGAAAAATGCATAAAAAATGATTTTTTGAACTTAAATATAGTAGAATTGTGTTCAAGTTATCTTCTGTTTAAGCATTTAAGGTTTTAAACTACATATTGAAAAGCAATAATTTTATTTTTTTATTTTTTATTATTTCATTTTTTTTTCAAACTGACTATAAAAACTGTAGGGTCGGCACCTATTACAAAGGTAGGTTCGGGTTGCCCGAACCAAATGTATTTTTTTCCTAAGCTGAAGCACTAATAAATATTGATAAAAATGAACCCAGGGTAGATACCTGAGAGACGGCTGTGCTGGTGCCTGGAGGCTGGGGTGGGACGAGAACTTAATGATGAGCCAGAAACATTTGCTCGTGGTTGTCGTTTCCTGAAATCAGAAGCATAGACCTACAGCATTCACTTGATATTGAGCTGCATTTACGGAAGAAGCCTTTAAGAGTTTATCTAACATCATTTATCAAAACTATGACCAAAGTAGCAGATTTTGAACATACATGTACATGTAGATGAAGCATTTCTTTGTTTACCAGTGTGATTTTCAACAGAACATTTTAAATGCATCTATCTGATTATGACTGTATGGCTTGAATTTTCGCACAGAATCTGACAACACAAAAAACAAAGACATGACTCGTATGTTTTGTTTTTCCAGTTAATCAAGGGGCATACCACACAATTGTTAAAGTCATAGTTACAGGCCTTGCTGTACCTGTGAGTATTGACCCTAGATATCTTTGGTAAGTCATAACTTTGTGAGACAATTTTCAAAATACATTCACTGAGTGTTATAAACTTTTTGTGAATGGAGCCGTGCCTGCTGTGATGATGTATTAGCTTAACCAGTTGAAACTTCTTGACATTTAATTGCAGTTCATGGTTGTAGTTTCAGTGGTTTAGGAGACGAAGTATTCAGCAAATGTTGACAAATTGCTGGTCACAAAAGCTTCCCATAAGGAGAAACAACTGTACAATAACACACATAAACCTCTTTTCAAAGGCAAATTCCATAATATTTCAGGAAAAGCAATATTTACTTTTTCAATGAGGCTTCTTTCTTTTTTCTCTCACGTTCACGGACATACGCTGACGGGTCAAACCTTGACTTGCCTCCACCTGATGACAAACACATGAAGCTACTTTTGAAAGAAATAATGACACAAGATGGTACCTTAAAGAACTTAAATTGATGGGTTGGGACAACAAGATCATGAATTTGAGCAAATTTCAGAAAAATACATCAATTAATTCAACAAATCTAAGCTGATCTGAATAACCTGTCTCTAATAATAGGGGTCTTTCAAATGCTGATGTAAAATGTTAATGCAGAGTGATTTATCATGTGTACCTGCTGGTGATGGTGTACGACTGCGGTAGCTGTTCTTAAAGCTGTTAGAACGCTCACTCAGGCGACTCCTGTTGGCAGACGATGGACGTTCCACTGACCGGTCCCTGACTGATAGTCTATCTGACCATGAGCGATCCCGGGACAGTGACCGCTCTCTCTCCCGGGAGCCTGACCGGTCACGACTAGAGTAGCGGTCAAATGAGTTTGTTCTCTCACGACTGTAGGAGCGGGACGGTCTCGCATGCACCTTGTCCCTGAAAAGTATTTAAGAATTGATCATATTTTTTCATGTGTTCATGCTGTATGAATGCAGAAAGGCTTGTGGGAAATTTCCATCAGGCGCTTAATTAATAGTTTGATCTTCTGCTGCTGAGTATTAATGTTTGAAGAAAGGTTATAAAGAAATGGTTTGTAATGTATAGAAGAATAGCTAATAACTGTATTGCTGTATATCAATGGTTAAATGATGTTAAGCTAAACCAATCAGAGCGCAGAATTGAAATTAACAATGACATCATAACTCCATGTTGCTATATTAAAGACAGGGCAAATGTAAATATAAAGGGTTTCCATTTGGAACGAGCAATACAAGTACATCATTTAGCCTAATCTTACTTTGATCACTATAAACTTGTAAGCTTTTATTTTCTAATACATCAACAAGTTAGTGTAATAAGAAGCCTGGTAATTTGGCAGCCATAATAAAGCCTTCATCTCAAATTCACCCACAAATTGAACTACAGAAATCAATTTTTACCCACCGCTTAAAGAGAGCAAGCTCATTTGTCAAATTCTTCACCCTGATCTTCAGGTTCCGCTCAGACGCCCGCAGCTCCTCTACCTGGAACATGATGTAAAAACATCAACTATCAACCAAATCTTTCAAGTATAATTTCACATGTTCAAAAAGTACCTTTTTTAGTGTTATGGCCGAAGTAAAAGTTTGATATTTTTTGTCGAAAAAGGGCATAATTCAACAATGATTGAATGCATTATATGTTTTATGTGTGTGTACTGAACTGGCAACACTAGATTTCATTTCAAAAACTGGAACACTTTATGCATAATGGTCAAGGTTAAAGCTTTTCAAAATATTACATTCAACAACTGTTTAAAACACAAATTCATGCATTTTTATTATATTCTTGATTATTAGAGGTAAGCGTAGTTTTTAAAGGATATTAGTTTTTATTGATTCTGATTTTAGCAGTATAAGCTCCTAAGAAGGAACTGTCAAATGTTGCACATTGTACAATATACACAAGGGTTTTCCTAGGATGTTTCAGCTGGGGTTCAGACTCCTAAGACCCTCAGTTATAACTTAATTAAATCAGGGGTCTCTGGTAATTACATGGCATCCCCATCTATGCAATTAGCTTGTGAGTTCCAGGGATCCACAGCAATTCAAAATCAAGAGTCCTTAGCTTAAAAAATTGAGTCAGAGACTCAAGTTTTCTGCATCAGGGAAATCACTATGTACAAAACATTTGCCCGGCAAGAGTATCCCACCTCCTCTAGTAAGTCCCTGTACTGCTGCCCATGGCGGGTGGCGTGTCGCTGGTGCTTGGTCTTCTCCTTCATAAGCTCTTCCTCCAACTGTCGCACCATAACCTTCAGCATCTTTAGCTCCTGTAAAGGTAATGAACTTATAAATATAAATATATAAATGTGCTGTCCAACCCAAAGGTGGAGGGCACACCTAGAGGGTTTAGACAAACTGTATTACTTTGTTGTCTAGGTTCCACTCCAGCACCAGAGAAATTTGTCAAAATCCCTAAGGAAAAAAATCTGACAGGTTAAGGCTACTTCCTGGGTGGTGGTTCTATCAGGTCTGTCGAAATCATGCATTTCAGAAATCACTTGCTGTCTAAATCCCTTATATATATCCAGCAGCCCAGTGGGGCCAAACACTGATACAATCAAAACTCGCTATGTCGACGTCAGATATTTCCAGTTTCTTGTTGTGTCGACTTTTTCCCCTGACTTTATTCCTTCTTATTCCAGATAAAATAAATCTGCTTGTGTCAAGTTTTCTATCTCAATTTTTTCGCTATGTCAAGCTGCTATTTCAGTCCCTGTGGTCCAATTATACACATTTTCTTTGTTCCTTATGTCAAACTGTAGACTGAGTTGTATGTGAGAAAATATTCATGACGGTTTGCGGCATGTCACCTAATTACCGTGCATGTCAAAATAACAAACTGTCATAATCGGTAAGTGTGAATAATTAAAGTTGTTTGTTTCTGTTTTCGATTAAAGAGACATTTATTGCTCAAGCTTGTGTTTATTGGTCTTGTATAAAACATGAAGATTTTATTGATTTGACTTCCATAAAAAATGGACACAGAAAGAATAACTTCAAGTGTATGTGCTTGTGGTTTTATATCTGTTTTGTGAAATCCATATATGTGAATTAAATAAATTTGACACAAATAATTCATTTTAGTTTTCAATAATATGTTTGCTGTTTTCATAATGGTAAAATGTATCAAGACTGTTTATTTGCCGATGTAAATGACCGACATAAATCAAGCTCAAATGTGTTGGAATTGGTGATATTTTTTGTAATTTGGATGTGTCGAATGTTCGTTATCTCGACTTTTTTTCTAGGTGTGGACAAAGTCGACATAATGAGTTTCTACTGTATGTGCAAAGAGTCAAACGAGAATACTTCAACATGATGCAGACTATTAAAGAGACTTGTATAGGCTCTCAAAAGTAGCTTACAAAATATATCAGGGTTGGTACCATATGTACATCAAGTATGCAAAAAAGCTGTCAAAATACCAAACATTTTATAAACAAGCTGAAACTTTCAAAACTGTTTTCACATTCTTAATAAAAAAAAATTAATGAGGGAGTTCTTGTCTTGTGAAATTTGGTCTTGCATAGTTGTAACCTGAACCTTGACCCAAAGGGAATTCCATTTTTTTCTGCATGAAAGCAACCAAGAAACCAAGTTTCATTACAATCAAATGTAAAATGTAAAAAGCAGATGTCACATTTGATCAACTGCCTAACACAATCAAGAAGTGTGCATAAAAGCAGATATTCCTGCTTACAATACTTTGATTTCTAACCAATCTTGTTAACAGCTTTAATCTTACCTTGACGGCGTTTCCCTGACTTGTGTTTTTCACTTCACGGCGATACTGCAAGAACTCTGACTCAATGTCTTCTTTCTCTTTACTGAGAGCATCTAGTCTGAAACATTTACAGACATGAACATGGAATCAAGGCTTTGTCATTTTCCATATGGTACTAAGTTATCATTTGACTGATCACATAATGAAAATGGTCTGAGTCAATTTCAAAAGAAGCCGTGAATCGGACCTGTCACCTGTCAGGAGCACCCAACTCTTTTCTCATAAAGGGTCACCCTGACCTTGATCATTGACCCAATAACCAATAGGGGTCATCTACGAAGCATTACCAATGTGCTTTTTAAGTTTGAAGGCTCTACACGTCCTTCAAAAGTTATTTACTGGGAATGAAATTGTGACCTCACCAGCAAATTTGTTGAACAAAGTAATCCTGTTGAGTCTACAATGTTTCAGAAGTGACACAAAAACCACGACATTTCATCCAAGAGCAATTTTGAAGGAAGGACTTTCATACAGTTGATGAGTTAAGGCAGAAAAATAAAACCTTTTTTAATAGAGAAAAACCTACTCTTTTCTCAGCTTTTCAACATCTTTCGACTTTGACTCCAACGGACCCTGAAAAGATCAGATCTCTATTACACACTTTTTTTTTATTTTTCTTGCATATATAATTTATTTACCATTAACAATCATTGGTGCAAAATTATAGATTTTTGCTTGCCTAATAAAAATAATATAAGCTAGTCCTATCGTAAACTGCAGAAGTGAAACCATACCTTGTGTTTCAAAAACTGATGCTTGCCAAGCATATACCTAACCGAGGTATTTAAAAAATTACAACCTTACCTTAGAAGTGCAATACCATTAACAATGGATTAACTGTGAATAGAACTTAACTCAATCACACCTACTGAAGATAGTACATAAATACAAGCCCTTTACATTTAGGTGGGAATGTGTGGGACCTCCCCCTTCATGTTTCAAAGGAGCAGTCCAAAAATAGCTGGGTGGACTGACACCTATTGCAGGCCTTTTTTACTTGGCTTAGCCACTACCTGGTAAATGTGTTTAATAGGAAGATTCTCCTGTGTTTTTCTACCATTTTACAATAAGTAAGTCTAATCTGAAAATGCCTTCCTTGGATTAGCGATAAGGTTAAATGTAATCGCCCATAGTAAAATCTGCAGATTGGGACAGAGCCAAAGTGTACATGTGTATGTGGCCGGTCTAGTCTACCTGTTGTCTGAGGGTCTTCACCTCGGAGCGGAGAGCCCGGACCTGCTCCTGGAGCTGTCGGGGGTCTGGTTTCCCAACGTATGGCAATGGCAGTGGGTAGTGAATCCTGCACATAAATAATTAAACTTTTACTATCAAAAAGCATGTATATATTTAATCAAAGCCAAAGTTACTTATTGATAAAATAGTATTACAAGAAAATTGAGATTTCAACTCCACAATGTAAATATCTTTTTCAATAAAATAATCAGGGCTACCACTAAGATTTAGAAATTGGAAGTATTAACTTCCTACCAATCAGTTTAGCCCAAAAGCATGGAAATTCAAGTCTCTTGAACTCTAAAGATGTCTCCATTATTGTACAACTATTGTGATTAGATATGAAATAACTTGCTACCACATGTAAAACTTGCCATCTCGAATAAAGTCTATTCATACAATTCAATTCAAGTCAAGTATGGTCTTAAATGTAATCTGTACTGTGTAAAGTTTCTGTACTTCCAAGCAATATACTTCAAATCTTCCTTTAACAAAATACTACCATTATCAATCCAGTATTGTTAAAATCACTACATGTATATTACTTGCTTCCAAGTAATATTCCTTTCTAAGCAATTTAAATGAGGGCAAGGAATTTACAGCATCATAACCCAATGCTCTTTGTTTTTCAGTTTTAAAGGGGCATAACTCAACAATTACTAAAGCAAGAGTTATGAGTCTTGCTACATACATGTGCATAAAATTATGGTCCCTGGCAACATGTGTACCAAGTTTCATTTAAATTTCTTGAATGTTTTATGGGCACGGTTAAAAAATTACATGCCAAATACAATGATATAAAGGCTATGAAAATACATCTAATGTTTTCATGTGCCCAATATCAATATTTCAATGTGATATTTATTGTCCTGCCTGTCAAACTCCACAGTGTAGGTAAGGATGAGGTATCGTTTGGAGTTGAGCGCCACCGTTCTCTGAGCTGGACCTGATTGCTTAGCAGCACTGCCAGATTTCCGCTGCCGTAATGACTCAAGGTCTGCATATGTCAACAGATCCAGTGAAACACTTTCGCTAGCCTGAAACATATATGAATGTTACAAAACTATCAACATTTATACTTATTGTAGTTATTAATGAATAATCTGCTTTTAACATTATGTATAGCATAATACTCTGGCTTTTCAATCTTGAATAAAAAATAAGAACAAAAAAGTCAAAGTTTGTAATAAAATTATGACATACATTGTCTAAGATGGACATTTACTTGCCTGTATGATACCTGATTCCAACATGCTCACAAAGATGTTAAACTGTTTAAAATTTCCAGTTTTGTGAGTGAGATCCTCAACATCTGTACAAAAAAGAAGGCATAATTAGTTATCAAAAACCAATGTCAATAATTGTAAAAAATTTACTCTAAAATATCTAAATATTCACTCGAATATCTCAAAGATTACATTTGATTTTTTCAAGTAGAAACAATATTGTATCATTCAAATTGGTTAAAATATAACATTAAAAATGAATTGATGTGGACATTGATGTTATGTGTAGTAATTACAATTGTATGATTGGAATTCATATGGATATAATTGTGAATTGCGGATTTATATGTTTTTGATTAATTGTTAAAAAATGATTGAGGTGTATTCATTTTATGGCACAACAAGTGAGCAATACATTTGACTATCAATTGGTGTTGTTTATTCTGTTTCCTTTTTTTGAGTAAGTTATCGTGCTTATGTTACTTAGAAAAGCTGAGAATAATTGCAGATTTATGGGAAAATAATTGATTTTTAACAACACTCAATCATCATTTTATATCTATGTTTAACTCATTTAGTGTATATTAAAAGCCTAGTTTAAGTGCCCCCCCCCAAAAAACAACAACAACAACAACAAAACAACAACAAAACTGAGTATACTACACAACCTCTGTTTATTGATCTTAATCTACTTGCCTTGATCCCTCTTATCAGATCTCCGATCAGAGTATCCTGCTTTGCACTTTTTGAAGTTTTATTATAGAAATGGACCTAAATGGCCCTGAGCCAATAAACGAATACAGAGGAAATTGGCGCCTACTGTGACACCAGTGCAATTAGCAGGAGTTCCATGCACAGCAGGGGATTATCATGCCAAACATTCCTTAAACTAGGCCTCTAAGATAACAAGCTTTAACAGACTTGATGGAAGCATATTTAGCGAAGGAGAGTCCTTAAATCTTTGGACAAAATTTAAGTAAACATTGTAAAAATCTCACATGCTGCATCAAAGTCTGCTCTCCACTGGTCTGCCGTTAGTTTGTCCTCGACCTCCACCGTCAGAGTATTTTCATTCTTCACTAGCATAGTAACTATGTACTCAATGCCCCGAAAAATGTAGGCTGCTGACACTGTCTGGTCTTCCATTGTGTTAACAATTTTTTTAACAAAATGTAAATCTGGGATAAGTTCAGACAAGCATAAAAGTGTAAGTGTTATTTATTTTTTATGTTGTTTTATACCATTTTATATAACTTTTTACAATCATCGTCTGTATAACGGGAAAACATTTTGTGTTTGTTTGATTATTTCATTATTACTATCTTGAACATTCTTTGAAAACTCTGCACAACTGTCAACTTTCAATTCCAAATTTTAGACCGGAAATGAAACTAAGAAAGCTACGCATGCGTATACTTCATGTCGGGGAGAGTAAATTACAAAAACAATTTTACTAGAAAAATTCATAACTATACTAAATGAGAAAGAACTTACATGACAATTATTTATAAATTTTATATTTCTTTCATTTTTTTATATTATAAATCGATTTCAATTGGAAATTACATTCGTTTTAAAACTGATCCTGATATTGTACTTACTCAAAGAAAATGCTTGGAACGACATTTGGGTCGTTGAGATTTATCAACAGTTTTCATAAACTTTCTTTTCAGATTTGCAGAAATAGGAAACAGTTAAATGACAACATAGTTAGAAGTATAAAAACATCGTCTTCCTTGCATCTTCGTGAAGGTATTAACTTTAATGTATGGTATTCGCTTTCGTACCCTTTAAAGTCGAACTGAAAAGTAAACATGGGAGTAGCCACAATAATGCGCGTTTAGGGAACTTTTTTAACATTGGAATAATCATTTTGTTCCCTAAACGCCACAGGTTGACTAATCTATACCAATGTAAAATATATGCTTCAACTGTAACTCCACAATACTTGACTATTCACTGTTAAATAAAAACACAAAAGTTACACATTAATTAGTATAATGCACCAGTCATTTGTAACCACGCCCCCCCCCTCGGTCCGGGAAATAGCGGGGACAATCTGCTGGTAAAACCCCCGCCAAATGCCCCCGCACCCAAGGGACCCTAGATAAGGCCAATTTCCCGCTAAGTTTGGTGTGAAGACAAAACCACCGCAGTCACCCAGCACTGTGGGGCCGCCTGAAAAGTAAAAACACGGCCCATTTCCACGGCAATCCCTGGTATACCCCCGACCTGGGGGGGGGGGCGTGGTTACAATTGACTGGTGCATAACCAAAACCTTTCTCTTATTTTGCTTCAGTATTAAATGAAACACAAATAATCAGTCTAATGCAGATCGACTTCTGTCAATAAGGCATGGCCATTTTGAACCTATCTATCAGGTGCCCGTTATCATTCCGCTCAATATACTTAGCACTGGGATCTCTTATTCTTGGCTAGGAAAATAACAAGTGGGTTATGGACCATAGAGTCACCAAACCAAAAATCATCAAAGACTCTGAAGTGGCTGTTTATATGGACATGGGAGAAAATGTGAACCCGGTGTGAAGCTCAAACTCAAGACTGCTGTAACACTATCTAGGGCCTCTTATCTGATTAGGTGGCTGGTTCATACATGGGCACCTGCAAGGCTGCAGTTCACAGTTTTATAACAATCAGAACACTTCCGCCATGGCAGAGTTGTTACGATTGTATTTGCGAGGTCTATCTCGAAAGCTTGTTGGAGGTGGCTGAGTTATTACGATTGGGTTGAGTTGTTCCGCTTGGCATAATTGTCGTCTGTGTCAGTCAAATTTCATTTTACTAGAAGGTTAATCATGTGTTTTAATGCATTTATGTTGTTTTGTGCAAGATAGCTTTGCACTTTTAATAATCATACATTGTGAAATTTCAGAAAAGGTCTCGGTCATTCAGACCGACAGCGTCTGATATTCTGTTGGTCCAAAAGAAAATTGCCGGTCCAAAAAATCAACACAGTCACTACATCGCATTTGTTTGCTCTCGTGAGCATAGACCAGCCACTCTCTGTTTATTTTCCATTTGTCATTAAAACAACGATCAGGGCGATTCTTTTCGTAATCTTGTTTTTTCTTTTTGCTTTCATCTGCTTCGTTCTTTCTTTTTTGCCAGGATTTGCCCTGGAATGAAATTTTAAGGTACATGTAGCCATTTTTTGACACTCGCACGTAATCGTAATGAGAATTCTGATTGGTCGATTTGTTGGTAATTTGTATTTTTCGGACTGTACCGGTACCGGTTTCGTAATCATATAACATGTTCCAAAGTATAAGAACATTTGGAACTATCATTTAAAAATTCCAATGTTCATGACAAGAGTTAATGATTTTAGCGTTTCAAATCATCGCACGATATATACACAGTAGTAAACATTATGATGCATGGTGTTTGACTGAGTGCGGTGCACATTTTGACATCTACACTACCCGAAATCCATTGGATTTGTAAACAAATGGTTATTTGACAATATCATTGATAAAAAACGCAAATTTATGTTAAACAAAATAAATTATTCTTACTTTTAAGCAGTTGTGGATAATTGATAAAGATTAAATCTTCATTATTTTTTTACATCTGGCCGTGACAGACCAACCCCATCACAAATTTAGTCGGACCGGGTCAAAATTTACCGGTCAGGACTGTCGGACCGACAGTTTTCGCGATGTCTGAATGATATGAATACAAAACTTTATTATCCATTTCAAACATAAAATACTTCACTAAATACAATTTCAAAACCCCCTGGATTTTGCACAAGCCCGTTGAGACATTAGACTTGGAAGAATCCCGTATAACACGTCTATTATTTTAGACATGTGTCTGTCCCTCTTAAAAAATTACTAACAAATAAAACCATAGCTCTTTAAATGTACATCATCTACAGACTCACATACTGATACAGTAAGTTTTTCAAATTAAACACTTTCCATGTGGCCAAGGCACATGCTGACTCATTTGGATATATGCTCGAATCTAGAATCATGAATTTGTCTATTATTTGTAACATTTGTTTCCTTTTATTCCTGACACCACTTAAGTCTAGCTGAGAGGGAAGCTGCAATAAATTGATAAATTTGAAACATAAATGGTTACTATGCTTTGTGACACATATTTATATTTTTGTAATTAGAACATAATTTTTTTTGATAATAATTATTCTTGAGTACATAATTTAAACACTGTACGGTATGGTTGTAATTTTTTTTGATAATAATTATTCTTGAGTACATAATTTAAACACTGTACGGTATGGTTGTAATTTTTTTTGATAATAATTATTCTTGAGTACATAATTTAAACACTGTACGGTATGGTTGTAATTTTTTTTGATAATAATTATTCTTGAGTACATAATTTAAACACTGTACGGTATGGTTGTATGGCCATGGTTTTAGTAATAGTTTAAGCAATTAGGTATGGGCCACTACGACTGGTTCTGCCCAAGAATTTGGCTAAATTAATTTATTAAATATGATTGATATGATATTTTCATTATTATAAAAATTATGTTGTCTTTTTTCCAGTGGTGGAAACAACAAATGGTAATGTTACAGTGGTAAGTCTATACCTTTTTTTTTATCTGAACCATAAATACTCAGAACATTTGAATATCAGAAAAGTGTAAGATGAAACATGCAAACTGCTATAGGCCTAGAATTTAGAGAGCATTATTGATTATTTTTAGATTTTCTGTTTTACAAATAACAATGTCGGGGTATTGTGATTGCCTTGGTGTCTGCATTGGTATAGTTGTAGTGCAATAACTTGAACATGGCCATTACTCAATGATGTTGATATGAAACTTGAAACACAGTGACAGTAACGCATGTTTCCTATTGACATTTCACACAGTCATGTAAAGCAGGACCTGTCATTTATTTTTAAAACCATTTAATCATAACATCATCTCACTCATTCATGTGTATAAAGAAACTAAAAATTATACATATAGCTTAGGAGATTTTAATGAAATAAAAACAATATGTTTCCAGTTTTTATCTGATGTTGACAACCAATGGTATGCACATAGGGATTATTCTGGTAGGGATTTGTGTCGCCCTTTCATTTCCGATCAGTTACTTTCTAACATCTTGGTGTGATGTGCATAGCAAGTTGGAAGACTCTACTATTGATTTTGGACTCAGTTGGTCAAGGATTAACGTCATTAGTAATTATTAGTAATTACTAGAAAAATAATGGGCGCTGTTTCTGTGTAGAGTCATCAAACATGGTGCGAACATTGGCCATGGTCAATAGATGACCGCTATTGATTTGTGGTCAATAGGTCAAAGGTCAGGATGATGTTGAACTTACTAGAAAACTTATGGGGGTTCCTGATGGTTGGTGACACATCTGATTCGTGGATTATAGTATATTATTTAGCTGGCTCAATTTCCATGTTTCAGATTGAAGGTAGGAAGTTTGATTCTGACAGAAAAGACCAACTGTTAAAAGTACAGGGCGCAGGGGAGAAATGTGTGCTGTGTCGCCTTAACCTGGACATCAAATACACGGTAAGAGGTCTTATATTGAACACTTTATAATTAAGTCTGAGGCGAATCAGTTTGTAACTGCTTGTTCACTGAGAGACAATGCAATACCGGTAGGTGTGTATAAATATTTGGAGAATACTGCATAATCAGTACCTAATATTAATATTATGTACTATTACAGTGGTCGAATTTAGAACAAGCCTTCAAGCCCTGCTCTGGTAAAATGCTTTCAGGGCCTGCTCAATTTCTGCATTTCATATAGCAGGGCTTGATAGGAATGTTGTTGCAAAGCACTTGTGTTGGAATTTAGGCTTGTTCACCCAATGTCTATCAATTACTGCTACTAGGGTTTGAGCTTAAGGTTTAAACCTTATATTACTTCATTTAAACACACTTTCTATAATACAAATTTCAAAAAAATTCTGACTAATTCATAATGTTCAATTTTTTCATTAAGCTTGACAGTGTGCCATTTTCTCCTTTAGCACCCTGTCCCTCTAAAGCAGCACCCTGTCCTTTATAAAACCTTGCTTAAACCCCAGCCAGTACGAGCTCTTCAGTGTTCTGTCTGCTTTTTTCAGAATTTTCACTTGCATTATAGTGACACATAGATCATCAAATAATTGTACTTGATGAGTTATCAGTATACAAGTTGATTCTGGTGTTATGATTACAGGATGTGTTAATTCTGAGCCAGTTCCTGCGCGAGGATGGGGACGTGGTGTCGCGCCAGTTGTCTGGTCTCTGCTACCACCAGCAATCCCGCATCAAGAAGCTCGTCCATCAGGCTCACTCAGCAGGTACACAGTTCAATGATCAGTAGCAGTATTAGACACTAACTGTGTCCCTCAGACATCCCAATTATACAATATGAACATCAAGTTTCCTCTATTCAAAACATTAGGCAAATGTAAAATTTACTTATATGTACACACTCAATGACTTGATAAATGATAATGGACTGAAAATAAGCTAGTTATAGTTTAAGCCATACATAATAGTTTTATGTCTTTTTAATGGCTAGGTCATTACAAACTCAGACATTCTCTATGCATTTGTATGTGTTCTGCATCTTTATAGCCTTCCAGATCAAATCATTTACTGAAGGGGTATGGCCCTTGAGCCTTTAAAATAAGACAATCTCTTTATGGGACATCATATTTTTAAATTAACTGTATCAAGTTCAATTGTGAAACAAATTTCCCAAGAAACATCAGTCCTACCTATAATTGTTTCACCTTTTTGTGTGTAATAAAGAAGGCGATCCAAGCAGTTGATGCAATTCTAGTTTAAAATATATTGGGCATATTATAAAATACATAAAATACATTACATCAGCAATTCTGCATGATTGCATACATGTTACAGGTCTAATGCAGAACTTGAGACCGCACGTTTTCCCTGATGAGTACAGCCAAATGTCGGATTACAAGTGGAAGAAGTACAATGTCTACTATAACGAGGCTATAGAGGACGGCACTGTGAAATGAATTGCTTGGTTCTTGTTACACTGCTGCCCTTGGCTTGTTGTACACACAGGAAATAAATTGACGAATGAAATTGGCTTTATTGTTTTCATTACTCTTTTGAAAATAGGGTATATATAGGTTTGCAAAGGTCAGTCAGCAGACCATGTTTTAACTAAAAAATGGTTTGACTTAGGCCATAGAACATCATATTGCTCTTGACCAGTTGAGGACCCTGATTGTTTTTGTGGTCAGTAAGTCACACTAAACAGTCTTATGAAATTGGTGAAAACAGTTTGACTAATGACCTTGAAACTTCAGTGGAAGGTTGCACTTGACCGGTAGATGTTGTCTATTGTTTTTAAGCTTGAAGTCATGGTCAACAATCTAATGAATATTTTGTCCGAAATTCTCAGCTCAATTTTGTTGTCATCAATTTCCTGATTCATAATCAATGCATTTCTTAAAACATCTTGATTCAATCTTCCATATATTTCTGACATTGGAGCACTCTAGAGGCATACTGTTTTATCAATATCTCTTGTTTGTAAACATGCCTTAGGGTATGAAGAAAAGTGCATGGAAATTTAATGGAATACCGCTGTGTAAAGAATATTTTATTTCTTCTTAAAATCACATTTTGTCTATCTTAATTCTATGAACAGTCTGTCATTGAATGCTTTAAGAAATTAAGGAAATGGAATACCTCTACAAGACTACCTAGTTAGTGTTATTTAATCAAGGTCAGTTTCGCTTACAGGAATCAAGTCAGACCACTTATTACATTCACAGTGACTCTGCTCAAATGTTTACTTCTTGCAGATGTATATTACACCGTCATTATTTTTCAACCTTGGTCCAAGAATAGTCATAGGTCAGAAGTCCTTTCCATCTTTAAATGTGCTTAAACTCATGAAGGACTTCAAAACAAACAAGGCACAAGTATTCATCCTGCCAAAAAAACTCCACATACAGGTCCAAGGTCGGTAATATTGTTTGTGTTACGCAATCACAACATGAAATAATTCTTATTAACATTGCATAAATGTTCACTACATTGTTTAAAATAATTTGGTCAATGGAGATGTTGTCCAGAGTTTATGTTGCAGCTAACTTAGTTTAATGTTAAAGTAACACTTAAGTAAAGTGCCAATTCGCAATTATGAGTGTGCATTCTGTGTATCTATTCCACCACTTTTCATATGTGATTAATTGCCACAAAATATTCTTATTAACTCTACATACAGATCACTTGTCTAATTGTTTGGTCTATGTTGTGATCAGAGAACAAGAAACAATCCATAAGGCATGTTACATGCTACAAAATTTAATGTTGACAATGCATTACCGAAATTGATTTTAGGAACATGAAAAGTATCGACCTTGCATGTGTTTGGTCTTGCCTGTAAAGAATTGCAGACAAACGGATAGCTTTGTCCGGTGTTGTTGTCTGTGTCATTACTCGTATGGTTCCAATCAATGACTTGCAGTAGTCTTCAAACTCGATATGCAGTCAGTAGATGACCCCTTTCGATTTTGAGGTTGAGGTTGTGGTTACCTTTAAAATTGACAGGTGTTCCCACAGGTGACAAATTAGATTAACGGAATTCAAGTTTGTTATAATAATCAAATGAAAAAAATAAATAAATGTATTCTTCAAGAACCATTCTTTCGGCTTAGGAGGTTTTAAAGGCCTAGGGCTGAGCGGGCATTATTCACAATCCGAATGGCAATATTTATTGCTATTGAAATAATTATTAAAAGCAGCTTTTATGAATGGTATATCAGACAAAGAGGTTTATAGCAAAGCAGCCTGCTTTCAACAAAGATTTAGGTTAACTTGAAATTCCTTTCTTTGTGTAGTAACTGATGCTAGTTTGCAAGAATTCAGGTCCATTATTACTTGGGCCAGTGCCAAAATATTTACATCAATTCAGCAGAATGCAATTATTAAAGGCCTTTATATAGCTCAACATAACCAATGCTTTGTTGTTTGCATATAATTGTTGAGGAGGAATTACTAATATGAACTATTGAGTCATGAATTTATTTTAATATCTTAAATACAAATACAGAAACAATGTACATCATATGAAAAACTATGATAAATTCATATGACTGATAATGTCACTCTAACAGAAACAAAGTTCTATAAATTTTCACTATAGAAGGCAAAACATATTTCCATTCATTTCATTCACTAAACATGTTGTATTCCACACTATCAGAGGTGGTTTTATTTGGCTTTCTTTATGCATTTTTTGGTCAACATGGAAACAGGAATATTTTGAACCTAAATATTTGTTCAAAAATTATTGAATTACTGATGTTATATTGCTTGTTTTTTGTTGTTGTTTTTTAACACAGATGTAAGCATAACATAATCACAGACAGGGCATGTTTGTATCACAGATTACAACATGAAGGGCAGGTCAAGATTCCTCTCGCCTGTTCCCACATACACTGAGCCGAACTTTCTGCTTCCTGGGACGTGGTAGAATACGTAGCCTAGCCATAGAAGACTGCGCAGGGTGGCCAGTCCACTCCCTCGCTCAAACTGCAGGCTCCATGACCCTGCAACACAAAAATTGAATAATTTGAATCAGGATTCCCTTTAATAATACTTCAGGTTTAAATTGTGTAAGATTCTTATCACTTGTGTTGATATCAATAAACTAATTGCTTAAAGGATGAGCTAAATGCTAATTTAAGTGAAAGCAATGTAGTTGCAATTGACAAAAATTCATGGCTTATCAATAAGTTTATTATGATTTGCTCTCTCCTGCATGGACATTTCTACATAGTTTTAGCTGAGTGTTGTTATTGCAATTTACCTTTAGGAATGTCATCCTCAAGTGTGTCCAGGAAATCTATTGATTTGTCAAGGTTTGCCTTCTGAAGTAGCGACTTCTCCAGCATTAGTTTTGGGTCACGGAAATGCATGTACGAGCACAGCTTGGCAGCCTCTGACACCGTCAATCCTTCATATAAAAAATGAACAGTATTACAATAGAAATATTATATCGATAAATACAAGGAACTAGTATGTTTGAGTGTCCATTTAAGAAAAAAAAACTTTTAAAACTTTTGGTCTGTGTCTCTGGAAAAGAAGGCGTTCATATCCAAGTTAAGACAGTCATAGCATTGATTTATTTGATATATATTATGTCTTAGTATGGACAATGCTTTAATAGTATGAACACCTTACCTTCAAAGCTTCTGTTTGGCACAACAAGGCCAGTTGGTGTTTTGATGAAAGATGCACGTGGAACAATTTTCACATCTTCATCGATCTCAGCAATCACGGATGCAAGTCTGTCTTCTTCTTTGATTGTGATCTATATTGAATATGAGAACATACATGTAAGTCAACACAATCTACATTTGCAACATTTTTTTTCATATGACAGATAAACAAACGCATTTATAATCAGAAATTCTCAATATTCCATTACCACAGGCACAGCTCTTCATCTGAATTCTTTAAAATAGGTTTTCATGTTTTAACATATTAAAAAAATGTCTAATTAAGTTAAGAAACAATTGATCTGACAGGCAATTATTTAACAAATATTTTACTGGTAGTATTTTTAATTGAACCACTTGTGAGTCTTAATTCAACTAAAAAGTTTTACCAGGGTATTATATTTTTGTTATGTTTTAGAAAGATTATGAAGGCAATAACAGCAAGTCTTACCGTTTCCTCTTCTTCTGTGGCATCTTCACCCTCTCCAACCTTCTTCGTTTCAACATGCTCAAACTCAAAGGATGGGTCCCCGGTGAACCTGCCCTTCGCCAGTTTGCTGGTTTCTCTAACCAGTTTTGTTGCTGGTGGCAACAGGCCCCAGTGGACACAGTCCTTGCTGAAGAATAGAATAAGTAATTTGATTGAACCTGTTTTATAATAGTCAAGTAACTTGTCAGTTTTCAAAGAAATAGTTATTGTTTATTTGTGCCATAAAATCTGGATTAGACAACTGAATTGTTTAACCAAGCAAAATATGGAACCAATGTCTCTATATGAGACAGTGCACATGTTAACAGACCTGATAAAACCTACATAGAACTTGGGAGTAGGATTGTTATTGGTCCCAGATGGTACTATGGTACTTGTTTTTGTCAGTTTTCTTAACAATTAAAATCTGAATCCATCCGGTAACTCCATAGGAAGTGATAGTCGCATAAACACTGAAAGCTGCTATGTTCACCTAAACACTGAAAGCTATTATGTTCACCTAAGATAATAAATAATCAGGAGTCGAAAGAGAATAACATAACCTCATGTACAGTATGTTGCCAGTCGAAACAATGTTATTGAATGATTTTTAAGTGTTACAGTAATCTCTCTCTCATTATTATCAATATTGTAAATACCTGTAAAATGTCCTTCTCTCTGCCATTTCATCTTTTCCAGTTCCTTGTGCAATAAAGTAATCGTCTTTGATTCCTAATATTTTGCCCCAGAAATAAACCTTTTTAAATTTATTTTCACTCTGTAAAATCACGAGTGATGTCTGTAAAGCAGCTTTCTGTTCAGGGGAAAGGATAATTCCGCTACTGCCGACATAGTCAATGGTCAAGTGAAGCTCACAACCTTCCATTATTGCTAAATTCAAGGAAATGTATCAGAAAAATGAAGAGCGAAATATTATGTTTCCTACTCTGTGTACGTTGTCACTAGTTGCTATGGCACTCATGCGTGCGCATGCTAACAACATATTTCCGTTTCCGGTTTGATAGTATTCGTGTATAGAAAGAAGGTATTAAAAAATACATGATAATTATACCACAGGTTTTGTAATGTAATAGATTTCAGTGCAGTTTCGGATAGTCGTTCGGTGTTGTACATATCTAGATCGATGCCAATAACTGTTTGTTAAAAATATTACATTATTTCCATAAAGTCATATAATTTCGCGGTTAAGATATAGTGACGGGTTACACACAACTATTTATTGTAGGAGGTGTGTCAACTCTAGTGAAGAATATGTAATTTTTAGATGCGTATCGTGGTTTCGATTATTGTGGCGAATCCGTCGTCTAGTGGTAACACATTTGACTGTTAATCCGCAGACAGGGGGTTGCAGGTTAGATACATAGTCATTCTAAAATGCCATCCAGCCTTTTTTTTAATGATACTTGCCTGGACGATGTTTAGAATGACTAGTTAGATACCCTACCGATTACTTGATGCCCCACTGAAAGAAATACAATTCATTGTTTTCGGTGAGGAAATGGGGTCCTGCATGACAGTGCTACACTAGCCTCAATAATGCGCGTATAGGGAACGTTTTTTAACATTTGGATATTTATTGTGTTCCTTAGAACGCCACAATTCGATTTATTGATACCAATGTAAAATAAAATATTCAACTATTATTCTACAACTACACTGAATTGTTAAAAGAATACTTAAAAAAGAGACACAATAATGATATACTGCTTAATACCTTTTACTAATAACTAGTTTTCACTGAAAAACTGACGCTGATCGGCTTCTGTCAACTTTTCACTGCCATATTGGGTTAGCCACTATTAGTATATTTATCTTACGCAGTGACCTCCCCTGTCGAGACATTAATATTCTCGATACCTTATTCATAATGTTGATTTTTTTTTGACTGTTTTCCTGGTTCATATTTATAAATATATTTGTTTTATTTAAGCTTTGAAAAAACTTTATTTATATATGTGTTCACATTTTTATCAAATATTGATACCCTTACCTGAAGATGACTACCTGATTTCAAATGCGCATTTCATTATTGGAGTTTAGCCAAAACAGGTGCAGGTTATCTTTGTGCTAGATATACTTAGCGCTGGGATCTTGGCTAGGAAAACAGGAAGTGGGGTATGGACGCGTAGAGTCGCCGACACAAAAATCATCAAAGACTCTGAAGTGGCTGTTTATATGGACTAGTGCTACACATATAGGTTGATGAATACAGAACTGTATATTTTTTTTAATTTGCATTATACCAGGTTTAAATTATTTGACTTAAATTAAAATTAATTTTAATGATAACATTTAACATAAAAAAAGAATATGAATTGTGTACATAACATTTTTTAGTTATATAAAAAATATGAGCCTAAGAGTGTTTTTTTTTTTAATTAATTCCAGTGTTAAAAAAACGCCATCTTTTTTTTAAAGTTTTGATTATTAAAATCTTAAGACAAATGAGTTAACCATGAATATGCATCAAAATTGAATTAAAAAAAATTGCATCAACCAATATTGTGCTGGTTTAACCCCAAAACTTATTGTGGTTAATTTTCTTTAATTAACTTTATTTTTCTAATAATTATCTTAAAAAATAAAATTATGAAATTAATGTAATGTACATGTAGATAATCACAAATCAATGTCATAGTTTTAGGACTACACTCCAGACAGTTTAATATATCTCAGTTAACAGTGTTTGATTATGATATTAATGACTTTCTAAGCTACTAATGCTACACATGTAGTACAGATCACAACTTGAAATCTCTGTATTGAATTGTTATGATGTCTAGACCAAGTAATTTTGGGAACCCGAAAATGAAAGTTAACTGATTTATTTATTTAGGTGGAATAAACATGGATAAACTACTGTTGACTGTTTTCATTGAATTTCATGGCACATTGTTTAAAAACTTTTATTCAATGGCAAAGATAACTATTTTAAATTTAGAAAAAGAAATCGATGGAGAAGATAACTATTTAAGATTGAAAAAAAAAACCTGAATGAATATGCTTAATGTATCTTTGCATATAGCAAGATATACAAGATAAAATTCTGATCTGGTAAATATATATATATTCAGGAGAGCACAAGATGGGTTGAAACCAGCACACCATGGATCCATTTACAGTCATATATACCACCAGGTCCCCGTCATTAACCCTCCCAGAGAACATCCATGTGAATCTCAGCCCATCATTCAATAGGCAAACCCTTCCTGGAGACCAGGAGAGAGACATAGACAAGCATTGGCAGGACAGACTGGTCCAGCTGCCTTCGCTCTTCAATGGGACCAAGTTTCGTCTTGACTCTTTAGAAGATAACAAAAGTGGTGATCTTAACTTGAACCTTGGGGTGACCTGCTACAAAGACTTTCAGGGAACAAACCTCTCTCAGGATGTGTTACTCATGCAAAGTCAGGGTCTGTGTGACCATGACAACTCACAGGCTTATCTGTCAGATGCTCTTGGTGTCGGAGCTTTTGTCCTGACTGCAGATGACCACATGGTTTTGCTGTTTCGGTCACAGAATTGTGGAGAAGATGTGAATCTGTGGGACCGACCAGGCGGGCATGCTGAACCAAAGGTATATACACACACAAACACACAGTGTATCTCACTATCACATATCTAGGATTTCTGGGGGGGGGGGGGGGGGGGACATTAAAGTAATTGAGAAACTCGCTAGTTGTATAAGTCATTGGCATTGATGTCGGTGCGCAAATAACCCTTTAACCTTAGCAATAACTGAAGCAAGGCTGATAACTCTGGCTTAAAACATTTTTGAGTTATAGAAAGCCTTTTTTTTTCGATTAAAAACAGATGACCATAACCATCTAGTTGGCCGGCTACATTTCTGTAAGGTCCAGTTTAACAACAAATTATTAAGAACCCTGTGGAAGCACAACATTTTCTTAGCTTTGTACTACATGTACGCCAACCCCTCACATAATTGTTAACGTGCTGGTAATTTGTGTGTTTTCAGGCACTCGTCGGAAACATTCCAATGGAAGATATCAAGGTAGAGAACATGGATCCAGAGAAGGTTATCAAGGAACTCTTCAGCTCGATCATAGAGGAGGTAGTTTCTGAGGTGAACATTCCTGCTGAATCCTTACAGCCTCCGGGAATTCTGGGAATTCACAGGAGCAACCTAAATGGCGGCAAGCCAAACGTAGAATTTCTTGTAAGGTCTGTATTGCTTTGAACTGTATTGAAATTTTCAGTTGATAAAGCTCATGGTAGCAACTTTATTATTCCTTATAGAGTTATGGTAAATTTTAAATTTGGTATATACAATTATAGGCTCTATATAAAATAGTGAGGCACACTTTATAGAGGGTAATTGTTAGTTTGAAGGAGATATCTATTTTGTTTAATTAATTGAGCTGTGAAATTAACATTTCCACTAGTGGCGCAGCAACAAGCTAATAATAATGTGAACATTTCCTTTTCACAAGATAGTAGGTGACTGATTAGCAATTTTGTTCAGTGTATTCTGGTGAACCTTTTACTATAGTCCTCAAATATATGCAAAATTTAAATCTAGACCAGTAGATTCTTTGAACACTCTGTTGACTTGTTGACTGTGATTGAAGTAGAGCTTTCAGTAAATGCCCCTCTTTGTGTACAGGTGCAAGCTGACGTCAGAGGAGGTGGAGCGCGAGTACGCAAAGGGCAGTCATTCAGAGGCGTACGAGTCAGAGCGGATTCTGCTTCTGCCCATGGGAGAAGCACTGAGCTCTGAGGCGACGAAACCTGAACTGTGGGCTAAAATGGCCGCTGGTGCAAAGGCTACCGTCACATTGTACAAGATGTACAGACATCGTTTCCCTGAGGCAGCCCAGTGAACCTTCTATGGAAAGCATTGAAATAACACTTATGTTGGGTTGCATGAATTCTTCATTGCAATTACCCATTACTTCTGTCCAAGCGTATTTATAGTGCAACTGTCAAAGTGAACAATCTCTTTTTCGTAAAGTTTTAAGGGAGTTTATTTGAAATATCTTTACCTTTTAAGCTATCAAGCTCATTTATATGAGATGATTCTTGCATATCAATATTTCCATATTTTTATTATACAAACATTGTTGATTTTCTGTAGGTAAGAAAAAGGCATTCTTTAGCTCGACTATTCGAAGAATAGGTGGGCTATACTACTCGCCCCGGCTAAAGTTTTAGGGCAGGTTAAAGTTTTAGGGCAAGTTGGGATTTTCACTTAAAACTCCAATACCATTCATTCAATTGACTTAATACTTCACACAGTTGTTCAGGGCCATCACATGATGAGGTTAGATAACTCCATATTATCTTTTATACGAATTATGGCCCTTGATTGACTATTGGACTTAGGTTAAAGTTTTAGGGCAGGTTGGGATATTTATTAATAACTTCTATACCCTTCATTCAATTGACTTAATACTTCACAAAATTGTTCAGGACCATCACCCAATGAGGTTACATAACTCCATATCCTTAATATAAGTTATGGCCCCTGATTGACTTTGGTTAAAGTTTTAGGCAATTAAAAGTTATGGGCAAGTTGGGCAAAGTCGAGCACGCTGTCTTACGACGGCTCTTGTTTACTATAATTATAACATTAAAAATCCACCATCAGTTACTCTATGAATAGAGCCCATGGGACATTCATATAAAACTGACTACTGTGTGTTAGTGATATATAAATGTGTGAGTGCCTTGCTTATTATTTGCACACATGAAGGCAGTGTGTGTGTCAAACATCATTCCTTATTTTGTGGGCTTAGTACAAGATGGTTGTAACACAATATATAAACATAGGTGTTTCAACAGTCTTCTGCTAAGCCCTCAATTTATATTGATCTACAGAAGGCATCAATCTGAGATTCATTTTTTACATGTAGATCGTTTTCCTGAAGACTGCTAAGTTCATATGTCCATTTGCAATAATCTAGGTTACTTATAGAAATGCAGGGATCAATATTAGCTTGTAAAAATGTCTGCATTTTGTCAAATATATTTATATATCTGGGCTTTGGAATTATAATCTCATAGTATTCTGGTTTGTTCATGAAAATCTTATTATATAATTTCAATGACAGGATGTGACAAGATTTATTTTGAAGTATTGTTTATCATTTTTTGTTGTGTATTATAAGGCTATTACTGTTGGCTAAATGAAATACTTAGCTTTTTAAGCTTGTAAAGCTTAAGATATATTTAAGAAATTTGGCCTTGGAATTTTATTGATTGAACATTTTAAAGTGATATTTTTCTTTTACTGAATGCTGTTTTACCTTTGTTTTAACGGTGGGATGTTCGGGTTTATTCATTTATTTGTTATTTAAATTTACTTGTAAAAGCACCATAATTGGTGAGCCGCTGAGCGGTGCAATACCAGTGCCATATTGCTTATAAAGGTTGTATTGTTTACATTTTTTTCTCACCTGTTTTTTTTTTGAAGAAAGAGTCTAGCTGTTGTTATCGTCGACATGTTAACACATGTTGCCAGGGATAAAACGCTCATGTAATAGCAAAACTTATCTTTTGCTTTAATAATTGTTGAGCTACATAATTGTATGCCCCTTGTTCAACTAAGAAAGAAAACAGTCGAGCATTGGGGTAAGCTCTGTGGCTCTCTTGTTTTGTGATTATATAATAATTTATTAAACTGATCTGATTCTATGGCCATATTCAATAGCCAGCTTAGATCAAACTTAAATTTAAGAAATAGAATCGGAGTGTTTTGATTGGACTGTAAAATAGTAATTGACCAATAGATTAAATGAAGTCACTGAGGCATGTCAAAGGATAAGAACTACTCGTATATAGATATTGAATACGGCCCCAGAATGATATCACGACCGTACCTTTTATACATACTATCTAGTATAAATTCTCAGTGGGAAACTACGTGTTCCTTTTATACGTGTGTGATATAAAATCTCAGCAAAGACTTCTTAAGATGTGTTTTAGGTATCGGCCAATAGCATTTGTATTTTTGATGATCTTAAAGAGTGTTGTGATTATGCACAAGTCAATTTTCCTGCAGCTCCACGGACCTGGGTGCTGTGGTGACAAATGACTGGTGCATTATACTAGTCATTTTAGATTGTGAAAACTTTTGTCTTCCAAAATATGTGTATATTCTATTATTTACTAATATATTTTGCATAATACTGGACTAGAAAGCAATAAACAATATAAATATATACAAGTCTGCATTTATTTTACAATTATTTCTGAACTGATTTGCACAGATTTGAGGGATCCTGGGTTTGATTCCTGTACTGACCGCCTACTTTTCAAAGTCTGTTTCAAAAGTATACAGAAAAGAGCTATCAAGCATTTTAAACAACAGAAGACTTCAATTGCAATAACACTTATAACATGTTGTACCACTGGGGTCTTATTCAGAACGCATCTTCGTGAACATTTTTAACTAAGTAGAAAATAGCATTTTTTCCAAGTTGAATTTAAAGAAAACTCACAATGGGCCAACTGTTGAGAACTTAGTTAAAGTTAACAACATAATAAACAATATCATTGTTAACCTTTAAATGTGATTTATTTTATAATGTGCTCACATCTTCAAATATAAACAAGTACAGCAGAAATAGTTGTCACAAATTTTGTAAGATCACAAGAATAGACGTTAAATTTACAGAGCAGTCACAATTTGAAAGTCAACAACGATGACGTTAACAATGTTGTTAACTTAAACAAAGTTCTGAGCAATCAACCCATTGTTTGTACACTAAATGAATATGAAAATAAGCAAGGAAATGAATTTAGTGATAAATATATATGAATAATTTTGGTAAAAAGTAGAGGGGTTTGAAAATAATCCTCTAAAATTCAGAATTTTCACACAGTTTTTGTCAAAATGCCTTTTAATATGCAAACGGCTTGGTTTCTAAGACCAAGCAACTCTTCTTACATTTACATGTATTGATATCAGTTAATTGTAACAATGTAAAACATACATAAACATAATTTTGATTTTTATAATTCAATACCCTTCTTTCAATCATAAATAATATAAGCGAGCTGTACTCCCAGATGAAACAAGTACTGTAAATTGATGAAGCGCATTTATGACAAATCAACCGCTCCTGGACAACCGTCCCCTTCACATAACTATTGTACATATACATGTATACCTTATCTGTATATAAACAATTGTATTGAGTCTGTGCTTATAAACATCGATGCTCTATGCACATGTGCAAACCTGGATGTAACAAATCGGGGCCCCTTTTCAAGAAAGGAATGTAGTCATAACTTGAAAAATCTTTACTCTGTAGGAAGTGACACCTAGAAACAAGGTATTTATTATGTTTCCGTAACTGTTTTTCACCTTAATTTCTGGCTAAAGTTCAATTTTTACAAAAAAAATCAAAAAACAACAACAACGAAAAATTGACCAGAAGATAATTTCAAATGAATGGGCCCCAGAAGAGTCCAGTGGCTCTTTTCAATCACAATCTTAGTAGATTTTAGTTATGAATTAAAATTTTCTTTTTGCAATAGTTTCATCCTTTTGCTACATATTTGTGTGAATTGAACGTAAGCAAACATTGAAAATGAATATGATGAATAAAAAAAATCAAAGTGTTTAAGATTATTTTAAGATATTTGAAGTTCGACTAAAATCCTTTACAAAGACGGAACCCCACGAGCCACAAACTTTGTATCTGAATTTTAAATTCAATCAGACTAAGAAATGCAATTTTTTTTTAGACAAAATATGGTTGAACAACAAGATATTTGTAACATACACAACAATTTTCACAGCCATTGCCTCAGCAGAGGCATTTCATCAATAAAACTGAGTCTCAAGTCTGAAACTTGGACTGGGAACATTAGTGAATATATATATGCCCTAGTGTATAACAAAATTGCTGTTTCCTTCACAAAACTTCAGGGAGGTAGCACTTTCAATGCAGACATTTTAAGTAATTAAATACCACTGGCACCAGATTTTCAAACTCAAATTAATAAAAAAAATCTTAAATAATTTTTCACATTTCTGGCATTGTAATTTCGAGTTTGGAATTATAAGATTTTTTTTTTATTTAAAAAAATAATAATTTGAGTTTGAAAATCCAGTGCAAGTGTTAAAAACATGTCATTACTGAAGATAGATTATACATTTACAATTTAACATTATCGGTTTAATAAGTTACATGTGTAGGAATTACATGAAAGAGATTATTAACTACATATAAATCATAACTTTTAATTCATTTTTTTTTTCTGATTCCCTCACAACGGCATTTTGATTTTCATTTCGTATATTCTTGAAACAAGAGTATACACAGTGACGTATATGAAATCGTGCTTCTCCAACCATACATTACACTAACAACAAGGGTAAAACAACAACGGGCCATCTTATTCACAATCATACAATAAAATATAGAAGGATCAAGAATTTCAGCATGGGTCACAAATGAAAACGTAAAATTATTTGCTTAATCAAACTTTGCCTCCTTAAAACATGGACCCCACCCCAGGAAGCCACTTTCAAATTGGACCTTCACCATTTATTTTTAAACTCTTCTTAAAAATGTACAGGAATCTCCTCCTATACACTTTCTACGTTTTGCCTCCCTGGGGTAGGGTGCATGTTTAAATGAAATTGCACTAGACTCACAAATGACAATTGGTTTCGAAAAACATTCTTCAACTTCTCAGAAAAATGAATTAATAAAGTGATCCTTATACATAGTTGATAACATGGGCTCCTTACTATGTTAAGGGTTGCCAGCACTTGTGCAAGTGTACAGATAAAAGGCTCTTATATAACAAAAATTCTCCTTAACGTAAAAAGCGAGGACACAGGACACATCAACAATGATGTGAAAATCAGAAGCTGGTAACAAATGTTAGTTAACAGATAACTGGAAAATATATGGATTAAAAATATTAATTCATAATTGTGGAGCATGTCATGAATGTGAGTCAAGACATTAGACATATACAGTTATTCAAATGCGATGCCTTTTGTGAAAATTTGACCTGAGGAGGAAAAAGTGACATTGTAATTTTTGCGAGGAATTGTGGAACATCTCGGCTATTTTCCATCAAAAACAAGCTCAGATGTATGCTGGGGCATAAGCAGAAGTAGTTTGTAAAATTGATAATAACAATATAAATTAATTGTAGAGTTTAAATGTGTAATTTGTATTACAAAGTTTAAATTGATTCTCATTTAAGTGTATTATTGCATAAATTATGAAGATTCAAAACAGTAAAGTCCATTATACATCCGAGGTTGTTTTTCTTTGAAATTGGCTGAGGTGTTCCGATTGACTGTGGCTCAGAAGCAGGCAGTCATATCTATAAATAGCTTTGAAGACTTTCTCTTATTCAATTTTATACATTGCAATATAAGATTATTTTGTAAAATTAAGTTAAATGTCACTACAGTTAATACCTCAACAGGACTCATTTTTGCAGACGACATCTCAAATAAGTATGTTATTATGCTTAAAATCAACAAGATCATAATGATTTCAGATCTATGAATACAAATAATTGAAAATCACACAGAAGGGTGGATAAACTTAATAACAGGGTATGTAGCTGTGTGAACCATGACAACAGCTTTTGAAGACATGTGAAGCTTGAGCTCAGGGAATGTAGCCACTCAAACATTGACAGCAGGTTGTGCAGCCATGCCAACCGTAACAACAGGGCATGTAGCCATGTTACCCTTGATAACAGGTTATGTAGCCATGCTACCCATAATAAAGGGGTATGTAGCCATGCTATCCTTATTAGCGGGGTATGTTGCCATGCAAACCTTAGTAAGTGAATATGTATTTATGCTACACTTGATAACCGGGTATGTAGCCATGCTACCCTTGAAAACGAGGTATGTAGCCATGCTACCCTTAATAAAGGGGTATGTAGCCATGCTATCCTTATTAGCGGGGTATGTTGCCATGCAAACCTTAGTAAGTGAATACGTTTTTATGCTACACTTGATAACCGGGTATGTAGCCATGCCAACCTTGATAACGGGGTATGTTGCCATGCCAACCTTAGTAAGTGAATATGTATTTATGCTACACTTGATAACCAGGTATGTAGCAATGCCAACCTTGATAACGGGGTATGTAGCCAGGGGCATGTTACCAGCCAATGAGTCATGTTTTACATCGGCATATGTTTATTTCAGGGCTATCTTATCAATGAGCACATCATAGAAAGCCTCGGCAGAAAGCTCCTTAAATTTAACTGAGAGTAGTATAACGTAGTCTAGTATCTAAATACAGAATTAATTAAGATCTAAATATATATATTTATACCATTTGTGCCAATTTAGATAGTTATATACATGGAAAACCAATTAAGTGATAACAAATAAACACAATAGCCCACACACAACATACAGGTCACCTTAACCATTGAGGTGCTATTTGAAAGAAGTCCATTTATGCATGAACATAAACAATTTGTTATGTAATTGTTTAGATAAACAGTACACCCATAAGACATAGGTTTAGGTCAAGATTGGCGCTTAATTGAAACAATAATTCTCACTTGACGCAAAACTAAGATTTAGGTAAAGCTTGTGCGCCAACTGGAAACTAAGTGCACATTTATTTAGAATATTGAAAAGCTGGTTATAATTCAAGGCAAACAAAATCCTCCGAACTAATGAAATCAGGCCAAGTATAAAATTAAATGGTAAATTATCTTAAAGTCTGCATATGAGAGGAAATTAGACATATTTAACTGAAATGACAACTTCAGAGGCTATTTCTGTATGTCAAGACATGATGAAGAATCCTTAACTTTTTCCCAATGGTTCATTAATCTACTAGGTGCTTAGTCAAATTGTAGAAACATAATCCAATTATTGACATTTGTTTGACCATGGTAGATCATGGGTCAAATCAAGCCTGAATAGACCTAATGGGTATTACTGACAAATTAGAGTAAAATACTACCTATAATATGGTTTGAAGGCAGACTACACAACAACAAAGGTTAACGTGTGCAAGAATTTGACCATACAACTTCATTACTTCATTACTGTTTCCTTTAGTTACCCGTTCAAGAAATGGATCTTACGTCTATTCGCTTAAAACGTCTTGAAACCGAACGAACATCACAGATGCCATCATGATAGTTTTCATGTTCTCCACTGTGTATTCAATTCACATAAAATAAAAAGCTAAATACTGAAAGTATGACACTAAGATAATTTCAGCTTCAGTCGAAGATTTTTGGATGAAACAGGCCCCAAGTTGGCATTTGAAAGCTATAATGGGGTATCTTTGGCCCCAATTGTATTCCGAATATGTTCTGATCGTTCCAAATTTTAAAATAATGACATGAAATGCATGACAATACTATGCATGAAATTGAGTAATTAGTCAATCTATAACAATTCAATCGATAGTTACTGATGAAACACAACATGATATATTAATTGTCATCAAGAATCATCTTTGGAGCAATAATTTAGGCTTCGTTAATTCACCAATAACACATAAGGGGCACGATATACGTTGATTTTTTTTATTTTATGTTTTTAATGCATTAATCTTTTTAACTTGTTTCACTTAAATGATAAAAAAGGGATGTGATTTAGGCACAGATGAAAATATAACTATTGGCATTTATAAATGTTTTTTTTTTAATTAATAGCTTAGTGGCCACAAATTCCCCAATTAAAAAAGCGACTAAATATCTCTTGTATTTTTTAACTGTAAACTAAATCATATACATTTTTTTGTTTGAATCATTTAAGTCAAATAAATTAAAAATGATAATGCATTAAAATCAAAAATAATAATTTTGCATCAACATATATTTTGCGCCTTTAATAGCAAAGACAATAAGTCTGCTGTCATCCAGTCCATCCCAAAATTATCCCCAAAAATACTTAAGTGAAATCTCAATCTCAGAGTCAACTTAATTTTACCGCAAAGCATCATAAGTAATTTAAATCGTACAGTTGTTACCCCTTTCAAAAGCTCAATTTCTTCTATAGTATGTTGATTTGGCCATGATTCCAAAGCAAAATCATTCTACAACGTAAACTGTAATTGAGTATTTTTAACAATTACTAAAGTATATTTTTTGCAGTGGAATAATCTTTCTTTGAAATATTGACAAAAAGTTTCATCAGCACAATCTAAGAGAAAATAGGTTTTATAAGTGTAAAAACATACCGGTACAATAATTTGAATCATGCTAGGCTTTATTGAGGTAAAATGAGTTGTCAGAGTTAAAGATTGAGATTTGACTTAAGTTTTTCGTCATACTGGGGCCAGATGAAGTATCACAGTAATCGATGGTCTTTAGTTTTCTTAAACACACTATAACAATGCCCTGCTAAAACGTCTCTTCTGAGTCATGTAGAGTGGCGCTTCCAGCCAGGTAGCTGCCATACAGGTTGCGACTGCCATGGTACGAGAACTGCTCAAAGTATGGTAGCTCCCCGTCCTCCGAGATGGAGGCGAGGGGTTTGTGGTTGTCATGGAAACCCCGATCACCGGGTGGGGTAAGGTCCATGGACTCACGGGCAAACTCATCCGGGATGTACTTTGTGTCCCAGGCGTTCTTCACATCCGGTTTCCATGGTGGGGTCAACTGCAAAAAAGAAAAAAAAAAGAATGAAACTAGAGGCCGGGAGATAAAAATCCCCCGGAATTTATAAAAAAAATATTTTTTTTTTTTTTTTTAGAAATTTTACATCAGGCAATAATGACAAAGTAAGTGAAACCACAGTATGTGAGTAAAGAAACAACTCCACAAGGGTGAAATTCCAAAAGGAAACTTTTACAACAAGTGATCAATTAATTTGTAGTAATTATCAAAGGCAAAGAAATATTACTATTTTGGAAGGAAGAAATAAATAATATTTATTCTATTCTCTTATTGTCTGAAAGTCAGCTGATAGAATTAAGCACAATTTTTTAAAAGACTTTGGAGGAAGGTAAATTTAATTTAATTGTCTCGAAAACATATTTTTCCCATGACATATTTTGTTCTGTAAGTGCATTACAGTATGACATGACAGTGTATCATAAGAATATGATAAATCATGACATAAAATAATTCTGTATAATGAAAAAGGTAAGAGGTTTTCAAAGCAAACTATATGTGAATACATTTTTTCGTACTTTTGTCTAAAAATACTTTAAAATTTCGCCAACTTTGACCTGCTACAAAATCCCCCTGAATACAACCAAAATCCCGCTGAATTTTCAGTCTTTTGAACAAATCCCCCTGAATGGTCTCCAGAAAATATGGCATGTATGCAAGAGCGCTGCGAACACTTACGCTGGTCTGTTTTACTTTCAGTTTGAAAAGGGTATTACTTGACAGTTGTCAAAGTTATCCAAGTTATTGGCCTTGCTATTTTCCCTCTTCCAACATTTGTACCAAGTTTTCAGGTATGGCACAATGACACTGACACCAAAGCCCATTTTGCTATGACGAAGTTTACAAAGTTCCAAAAAAACAGACAAGCTAAAAAAAAGATGGTAGAGCTTGAATAATGAAAACGATTCACTTAAAAACTCTTTATTAGAATAACAACATGGTCATTATAATAAACAACAATTATGCAAAACTTGGCTTTAACACTGAATAATCCAGTCCTACTACCGTAAGTAATTAAAATTAACCAGTAGCTTCTGAGGACACCAGAGTTTTCTTTTTCAATTACTTCTGTTTTAAACGTTTTGCAAACAGCAACATATGCTTGTCAATAAGTAAACAAAGGGTAATTAATTTGTGTGTCCCCTTATTGTTCTTGCAAGCATAATTTCATATGTTTGCTTGATAATGAGACCACCTAGCTAGTTACAAGTTGACATAAATTAAAACACTTATTCAGAGATGTGATTAACCTAGAAGCTGAATGGCTAACAGCGCTGACACCATCTTGGTGATGGGTTTAGGTGGTGCTTAAGCCGACAAAGGGCTCTTTTAAGAAGCCCTCTCGAGTGCTGTCCTGACCTTTAATTTGAAGCATCCTGTAGTGTGAAAACTTACAAATAAAGTAAGAAAAAAAGCAACCATTTAATTTTTTTAATCAGTTAAAAAAACAAACTTATTTTAATTTTGGATAAGATCATGGAAATAATGAAAATCAATTGTTCTCTTTAGAATGGCAGATATAGTGTTGTTCCATGTTTGAATGTTTCCCTTGTTTTCGTCTATGCTTTTAACTCCCATATTGGATCTTTCCCTTTACACCATTGTACAGAACTAATTGTTTAGTCACCTAATACACGCTTGGGTATAATCTTACTTGCACTGAAACCCTGTTTTATTTTACCAGTATCTTTCCCTCACTGAATTCATGCGATTTTTGAGTGCTTGAAAAATAGAAATAACAAGTTGGAACAGGCCTTTAAAAAGGGGACTTGAACAATTCTGAAAACTTTATAATGGATGAACTTTCTTTATGCACTTTAAATCCATTCTAAATTGTGGCCAAAGGTCTTTCCAGAATCAAATTCAGTGTATTATAACAGCATGGTGGGCCTATAACAGCATGGTGGGCTGCAATTTCACCTGACACCATAATTTCTTTTCATATATGAAATATTGGTGCTGTGGCAATTACCACAAGTATGTACGCTCTGCACTAGTAAAATGCCTTCCAAGCCAGTTCAAATTCTGGATTTTATATAAAGCAGGGCTTGTTTTAAAAAAAAGTCCCAACCAAGCAGCTGCGTAAGAATTCAGGTTTGTTCATCCAAAATACGAATTTCGATTAATGCTCGTATTTATATAATACATGTATTGAAAAACCCAAACACATTTTCTGTTAGTTTATTGTTACAGAAATGTTGCAGTTACAATAGTTAGTACACTGTTTCACATACTGAACACATGCTATGATTAATTTATGTGAGGTGATAAATGTTTCGGGATAATGTTTCCAGTCAAGCGATTTTAAAGTAACCCACCTATTTTAAGGTAATCCACATATTTTAAGGCAACCCACACATTTTAAGGTAACCCACATATTCTAAGGTAACCCACATGTTTTAAGGTAACCTACATATTCTAAAATAACCCACATATTCTAAGCTAACCCACATACTCTAAGGTAACCCATATTCTAAGGTAACCCACATATTTTAAAGTATCCCATTTACAATAACAGAAAGAGTATTTTTGACGCCTGGTGACTCTATATTATTTTGGTATCATTTGAAATGGTTTGATAAGTAAAAAAAAAGGTAAAATTTAAACAGAAAAAATATTAGAAACACGATTTTTTGACCTTAAATGATTGTTCAATAGGTCATCTCATAACTGATATAAAATATTTTTTTCCATCAATTACTTAATATTTTTGTAATCAGTAAGTAATGCCAAAGACCTATAAACTGTTTATGGGTCCGTGGCAATGCCTTTTTAAATGATATAAAAATTATATGGGGTTACCAGACATTGAAACTGACATTATTACAAACGGTTAAAAAAAATGATAATCTTATTTGTACATCAGAAGCCTTCAATGATTTGGCCAATTGTATTCACTCTGAGTCAAATGAAGATTTTTATCAAATATCTTTTCAACAAAATCCTAATTTAACACCACTTTATTGCATAAGTGTTTCAATGTTTTTGTTTACTAAGGCATTTCACTGGAAACATTATCCAACAAAACCTGCTATTTTCAGTTTCACTGAGCAATGATGACACACACAACAGTTTCACACAGTAATGATGGCACACACAACAGTTTCACTGAGTAATGATGACACACACAACAGTTTCACTGAGCAATGTTGACACACACAACAGTTTTAATGAGCAATGATGAACCACACAATGCAACAACAACAACAACAGCCATCATAGTCATTAAGAGTTATAAAAACATGACATAAACATTTAGAAATGAATGGCCTCATATTTCAGGTAATACCAGTCTTAATAACAGGACAAGTAGAGGCACTAAACAAGATGAACAAAGCAACTTAGGTTGAATTTTCAACCTAGTAGAAAATCATGTTTTTTAAAAACTAAATGTTCAGAATACCAACAATGATTTGACAACATGAATATTAAGAATGCATGAAAACTGTCCAAATTATAAATTACTTGTTTATATTAAAAGTTGGAGATTTTAAATAAATAAAGTAAAAAAAAGAGGAAAGTTTTTTTTCAACTATAAAAAGAAGCTTTATGAATGCTGCCCTAGAATGTTACTAAACAGGAAACTAAACATAAAACATTGACATGTGATCATTGCAAAGGGCCTAGCAATATGGAAATCCTTCTATCAGATTGATAAGTTATTTCTGACACAGCAGACATAAGGTGGCGACAAGTTTCTGTGTTAATGTGACTGCCAACAATGACAACTACATGTATTTAATTTCACTTAGAACTTGAACAACATTTACTAAGTATTTGTTCAATTTTGGCAATCTACAGAAAATAGAGCAGGCTGAGGTACGCCAGCACTATTTTTATTATTGTCAAAACTGGACTTATTTGGTGTTTGTTAGCACATTCATCAGAATCGATCTACGTAAAATTCGAATTAAAAAATCCTTAAAGCTGCACTCTCACAGATTTACTGTTTTTAAATTTATTGTCTTGCAAAGAGCAAATTTTTACGTAAATATCTGCAAACCAATGATATAAGATTTCAGACAAATCAGATCGTAGATTATAATATTTCAGTTCGAAAATCAATGTTTAATGGCTTAAACCATCACTAACGGTTTAAGAAAAATGAATACAATATCCTTTTTTTGAACTTAAATATAAAAATCTGTCAATTTTTTTTGTCACCAGTCTTATATAACTGGTTTTCATGCATCATTTCAAAAAATGGCCCTTTCCATGTCAAAAAATATTTTTTCTGTCAAAACAGTCAATCTGTGAGAGTGCCCTCACAAAAATGCAACCATCAAGTATATGCTACCTTTTACTACTGACACAAGTTTAACAAGAAAGCCTTATTAGACTGACTGAAAATATTCTCTATGTTCTTATTTTTTGTTGCATTTGTCAGAAACAATCTACATAAATTTAATGAACAGAAATTTTGAAAAATTCCTCAATTGTCACTGGCCCACACAAAAAAGCAAACACCAATCACACTATTTTGACTTTAGTTTATTTTCTTGTGATGCTGTACATCTCTTTTCTTTTTTTTTTACCTCGATGCTTTTGCATTTAAAGGGACTCGCTCATGTTTTTGTAAAATGCACTCTTTTTTAGTATGACAGAATAAAGTGTGGCAAATCATTAGAAGATACTGTCAGCTGGAACCCTTCCACAAATGCTAATATGCCTAAGTATTGTCTTTGAAGTCACTGATTTTAAATAGCGTAAGTAACGCAATTCAACGAAAAGCTTAAGGGTTAAGTTATCTTTATATATCATATGTGTATAAGTCCTTGTGGGTGTGAGGTTTTGTTGAAAGTTTTCTATTTTTCCTTGGTTGTACCAGCTTTGGTAGGCACACCACTAAAACCAGAATATTTTATTTCACTTAGTGCTTTTTTCCTGCAATTTCGGTATCAAAGAGTAAAATTGTTTTAAAATAGGTGTTTTCAGGATGCATTAGCAGAAAACAAATATGGTGCCAAAACATGAGCGAGCCCCTTTAAAGAGAATCTTGGTTAAATATAGACTACTGGGCTTGTCCCTGTATTTACCATTATTGTTTTAATAGCTTTACAGGAAACATCTTAATCTCAACTAAACTTTGAAACTCTATCTGATGGGTGATGGAGGTATTAAATATTCCTGAGTATTACACAAGGAAAATCTACCATTCACATCATGATGAAGGGATTATCTGTACGCAGTACTTTAATCATTAGCATTTTAATATTAATAATACACCTGTAATGCTGAAACAGTAAATAAGGTAACATAGCAACATTTCCTTTATACTTGTATAGCAAGGTCACATAGCAACATTTCCTATATACTTGTATATCAAGGTCATATAGCAACATTTCTCTCATACTTGTATAGCAAGGTCACATAGCAGCAACTCCCTCGTACTTGCATAGCAGTCACATAGCAGCAACTCCCTCATACTTGTATATTAAGTTCACATAGTAGCAACTCTCTCATACTAGTGTTTTATAGCTCTGTCATCTCCCTAATACTTGCATTGTTAGGTCACATAGTAACAACTACCTCATACTTGTATAGCAAGGTCATGTAGCAACATTTTCCTCATACCTGTACAGTTAGGTCACATAGCAGCAACTCCCTCATACTTGTATAGCAAGGTCAAATAGTAACAACTTGTATACCAGATACATCATAAAATAAATATGAAACAGCATATAATTCAAATTAACATTAATGCAAATCCAATATTCTTAAAGCAGGTAAATATCATTTATATGTAGTTATGATCATCAAAAATTAAAAGCAAGGAAAATTAGCCAAAAGTTCAGAAGAGGAATATCATCTTATATATAAATACAAGTATATCGAAAGCATAATTCAACAAACATGCAGCGATTAAAATAAATTATCTTAATAATTGTAGCTGTACAATTCAAACAAAACATCTGCCAAAAATTTACACGATCGCACAGCGGCGATTAAACAATATTTCAATATATAATATTCACGCCTTTCATAATATATGCTTAAGTTTACCAGTCTCCCAATACCTGTATACATGTACCCAGTTATTTTATATCACTTCTTAACAAAACTCAGCCCCAAGTGAAATGAAAGCTATAATCACAAAAAATACTTATTTCAACAACAAAAAACATGATGAACAGTATAAACATGATGAACAGTATCCACTCTTTCTTTCAACTAACAAAACCCATTATAGGTCACAGCATTACTTGGAAACACAATTCCAATTACAAACAATACTTGTCAGGGGTCGACATGAACTCTCAGGTGACACTGAATATATATTTTCCCGGGATCCTAAAGGGACACCAGAAATTGAAATCAATGGTCCCTTCCTTAAGTCAGGTTTTGTTCAATCTGTTTTTAGAATACAACCTACATTTTCAGCCAATGAAATTGCAGATAAGCAATCATTAAGTACTTATACTTAATTATTAAGAATTTCAACTTTCGTGGATGGGAAAATGTCCCCCTATTGCCACCCATCCGATACATACTCTCTGCATCAAATTTTGCGTTGACAATGTATTAGCCAATGAGGTTGTATTCTATGTCAGTTAAATGGGCTCGTTGGCTTTGCTCCTACCACCCATTCTTAATCATTAAGAATTTACTTCATCTCATATAACTATAACTTTAAACAACCGTTGTTGCTGTATTCATTTTATAGCAAAAATAGTTAATCTCTTAGAACATTGTAATGTTGAAAATGTTGCTGATAGAAATTTAACAATTTGATTCATATAATCCAATATATTCTTTGATAAAATAGAAAGATTCTAATTATGAACATACATGACTGAGTTGCACACATGATTGTGAATGCTAACTTCGGCCATATTCATAAAGCAACTTCGGTGGAATTTTCCACTTGGTGGAAAATCGCCTTCTTCCCAAACCCTCATTTTAGGGAAAAAATTATGGACAAATTGTTCAAAAAAGTTTGTTAAAGTAAACAACAAAATTACAGACATCATTGCTAATTTTTAATATGTGAAATATTTGATGATGTTATCAAAAATCTAAATATAAACAAGTACACTTGAAACAATTTTCACAGTGTATCCATTAAATCTTCCAGAGCAGTAACAATTTGAAAGTTAACAACAATGTTGTTAATAACGATAATGTTAACAATGTTAACTCAAACACTGTTCTTAAGAGAAGGCCTAAAGTTTGTTTCATAAAAATCTCAATTATGAATTCATATGAACGAAGCTATTGAAAAAAAGTGGGGATTTCAAATGAACATTGTAAAAAATTGTGATGTAATTATTTCACCAAGATGCTTTATGAATATAGCTCCTGAACTAGAGAACAAGTATTTATTGTTTTTGGAACCTCTACATCTGGTAATTTTCTTAACACAGAGGTCACACTTCTAATACCTAGCAGGATTGTAATAACAAGATACAAGATCAACGACAATTATCAATTACATAGAATACTGGCACAGAGTGACTCAAGACATTAAGGACCCAACATGAAATGCTGTTTAAAACAAAAAAAATTGGGCAAGTGTTTCATAAAATTTTGCATTGAATAGCAAAAACATCATGTTATAAAATTAGGTATTATTTCCCAAATTTGAAATGAAAGCACACTTAATAAGTTACTTAAAATCAAAACTAGGTCTCAAAAATTTAAAGCAGTCTGATACTTACAAAAAAGAGTTTCGAATCACAGTACAAATTACAGATTGAAGTTGAACAAATATAATCCAGTCCAAAAAATATATGCAAATGGATGTATAATATTATTTGTTCCACAGCAGATACATTCTCTCTCAATACATTTCAACTATTCCCTATTTCCATTGTTCATGAATATCAAATTTGACCAGTGTTAGTAATCACTCGAGGGTCCTAAATCGTGTCCCAAAGTCCTAAATCATGTCCAGAATCATAAAGCGCTCCATTGCCACAATCTTTCAATTCTGTGATCACATGCAGTCCTTTCTATTTGATTATGGACCATCAATAGTGACTAGCTTCTCCACATGAAATCAGTGATTTTTCTTTAGAACATTAAACGATAGATTATTGAATCACTGATAAATCACCGTGGCTGCATGACATCAAATTGTTGAAGTCCAGAATCAGCCCGCTAGAGGACGGATGAATCAGGCTGACCATGTTGTCTCAAAACTCATCACGCTGGACGCAAGGCTCGCCTTGCTGCCATGGTACGAGAAACGCTCAAAGTATGGGAGACCTGTTTCGAGGCCTGTGTCCATCTCCTCCTGGATACTCTCCAGATGGTGGGAGACCATTGGTGGGGTGAGCGCCACCGGCTCTGCCGTGAACGTCTCGTCAAAGTAGCGCGTGTCCGTCTCAGACGTGACCTGAGGCTTGAAGGGGGGAGGTATCTGAGAGAAAAAATGAGAAGGGGAGCTCACTCTGGTGATATGTTAATGGGTTCTGTCAGCAGTCTGGACAAAAAGGTTAAAGTTTTTTATGCTATAAAAATGTCTGGTTTTGTAATAACAATTTTGTAAAAGTATGTTAATCTTTTCTCTTCTTTTAACATAAAAAAAAAAAAATTCTTCACCAATAACTTTACTATTACAGTGTGTGCATACCACATGATAAATTACGTCATAACAGGGTACGTCATCCATTTTGTTTCGACTGATGACTTAAAACAAAGATTACTTTTCCTTATTTTCACAACTTTAAATGAATCAAAGAGCCTAGCCTTTATATTAATACTGGAGTTTTGATTAGATGACTAGTTTCCTCAAACACTTCAACAAACTTGTTTCTAAGTAATGTTTTGACATTGCTTCATCAGACGGCAGTTTTGTGAAAAGGAATGTCGGAGTGTTTTAAGAAACTAAACTCTCAAAACTATCAAACACTAGTAAAATACCAAAGGCAGGGCTATGTAAGTGACATAGTCTATGGTTCATTTAAAATGGTGAATAAACAGTGAAGATATTTTTGTGTAAAGCCTTCATTTGAATCAAAATATTGCCTTACAACTTAGCATTTAAGACCTCATTTATCACATGCTATACACACACTGAGTTAAAAGCATGTAAATGTATCAATGGTATTCATATGTTTCAAAGGTTTTATGACAAATATTTTAATGCTATGACTAATTTGTCCAAACTGCAGAACAATGTGTTGAATTGTTTTGAACAGAATCAGAAATGTTACTGTTGTGTCTGCAGATAGTGGTTTTGATAACTTTGGAGGTGGGGGACAGGAGGGGAGGGGGGTGATGCTTTTTGACAAATTCAGAGCCTCGACAGGTTCCCTCTCAGCTATATGGAGAGTAAATTCACAGACTACAGCACATTCTTGATTCTGTTCACTTGTTACACATATACATATACAAGAGAAGTAAACCAAATTTATAAAACCACACGGTTTGATATTATAAAATGTGAAACACATGTTAATCGAAAAACACAAACCAAATTCGCACTTAATGCATTACAAACATCTGTAATCAGTCTGCATAGATATGTAATGCTTTCGTTTTACTAATCATACCAAAAAGCAAGTTCGAAAAAGAATTTGCTTCAGCTGTTTTTAAAAGCAACTTTCAGTGTGGCTTAAACTCAGCCACCAGACATATCAGTTATGCCACAGTCCACATGCGGAATTCAGATGGTCATACCATGTTACATGCATAATATTGTGTTTTCAGTCCGTATTTCTTAAGTTATATAACACTTTCGGCAACAGCAATATAATATCTAGCCTTCTTGATATGTGTAACAAACTTAACAGAATCAATTGTGCTCGTTCTACAAGTATTTGTCAATTGTTCCCAAACCGGGAATGAGGCCTTCAGTATTTCGGAAACTTCAGGAAGAATTATGTTTATTAGAATTTGATCTTTCTTCACACATACTTAAGGGATGATGTAAAAACATTAGAATTGTTGATACTGTGTGACCCCAAACTATTTTGATATCATTTGAAAGGATCTTATTAGTAGAAAAACGATTAGGTACAAATTATACCTTTTTTTAAATTAAAACCAGGACTTGAAAGATTACCAAACAGGTGGTTATCTTTAAGCTATTCCAGGATACTAATTGCCAAATATCTGAATATAAAGTCAGGTCTTGATCAAAGTAGTCAATTTAAAACTATGTCATTAATGATTATTTAATTTATTATACTTCTCCATTCTTCTGAAGGTAATTGTGAGAAACATCAAGAAATATTTAAGCTAGCAGTGGGACTCAAAATAATAATGTGTATCCTCATTGTCAACAGTCATACCAAGTTTCATAAATATACCCTTAATGACCCCACAATGACAATCTCTTAAAGGTCATATTTATGGAGGACATCAAAAGAAGTTTAAAAATGAGTAACAAAACAGATACCATCTTGTTCACAGGGATTTCTATGATATATAGAAAAGACCCAGCCCAATAGATTGCAATATACTACTGTTTGCAAAAATACTTTTGTTTGTCAATCCATTAAAGGAAGAATTATTGCTTTGAAATCTTGCACTGAAGAACGACTCAATTTGTACTGACTCACTGGCAGCTTCAGATGTTTGGTTTTATCTTGTAAAAGGGTTTAGTTTGTCGTTCTTGAGAGCAATATTTAAAGCTGTTATTTAATTGGCTGATTCAAATTTAACCAATGCAAACTGTTCATGTATAAATGCGTTGTCAGGTAATTGGCCCCCCTCTTCAGTAGCTAGTTCCTTGTCGAGGGGTGAAAGCAAAAATGTTCTATGTTGTTCTTTATCTAATGTCACTTAGAACCTTTTCGCATTCACCCCTTGATGTCATATGTATAGTTGTGAAATTCACTTGCTTGTTATGGGCAGAGCAAAAGCCAGGATCATTCAATGCTTTAAAACCTTGAAATGCTAAGTGCTTTGCAAACAGTAGTATTTTGGAAATAAAGAAGAAAAAAAAAAATGAGAAAAGAAATGCGTAAGAATAGACTGTAAATTATGTGTATTTACATCCATTAAAATTCAATCATTTTGTCTTGATCTTAATATCTAACATTACAATATTTCTTGTTCAATATTAATCTAAAATATTGAAACACATACATTCTGCTATCAGATAAGAATGTAAGTGAATATATATATATATATTTTACCCATATTAACTGAGGCACATTTTTTTTTAAATGGGCCAGTTTCATTTTTCTGGTGGCCATTTTGAATTTAAAGCATCTTTGGAAATAATTTTGTTGGGAAACATCAATTTTATTTTTACTTCAGACATTATTTATTAAATTTATTCAACTAACAAAATGGTGTTTTTCAGGAGCACGGGAACACTCTTGCCTACTAAACTAAACTGTCTACACTGAAAAAAAGGAAATAAAAAAGTTTGGAGTGAAGGTGTCTCCCAGATGATCTAAGTTATATAAAGGTCTGCAGCGCTAGTGACTGAGTGTACAGTGTACGAGTTAAGAACACATGGCAATGTGTGATGAATGTCGTCGTTAGTGGGGAGAAGAGTTAGAAGGAAGGATAGACAGCCTCAGGCCCGCCCTGACACAGCACTTACACAGAGAGACGTGGTATCCAGAGCCCTGCGTTTAGTCCGTACGCATGTCATTCACATGCAAGTATTTTAGATATCTTGTGTAACATGTTCATTCTGATCATAATTCACAACTTCATATATTGCTTATATCTGTATTATGCTCAATTTCTTTCAATTTTTCAATTAACAACTTTATTAATACTTTTTTATATTTACATATATTCACAAACTTGAGTTCACATTGAAAAACAACAACAAAATTTTCATTCACTTCCAAGGTTTTCACAGCATATTTTTTTTAAACTTTATCCATGATGTAAAACTTCTTGATAATCGTTAAGGTGCTTGTTTGGACACCTCAGTCCTGTGGTTATTTATCTCCTCCACTAGACACCAGTTTCAAGCTATGACGATATATTCACCTTTAAAAACAAACTTTTACCTTGGTGCTACATTTGTCATTGAGTATTTGAAGGTGGACACGAGTCGAATACAGTGAACAGTTTTATCTTACGGTATTGTAACAATCAACCACATGTAACTATTTGACTTAAAGGCTATTTAACACAAATTAACATCACTGCCTGCTCCTGTGCACATATTCAAACTTTTAATAGTAAGTACTCTGGTTAGCTCTTAGAACCTTAAATGCAACGAGCAAATTTTAAAATTGATATTCCCTAGAAGTAGAAATTTCATTGTCAAATAGTTTAACATTTCGAGAGTCCAATATAAGCAAAACATGATAAGCAAAACTCCTCAAAGACTAATTTAACTATAAAAAACCCACCAAACTTGATGGAAACTTAAGGATGAAATTTCCTGTTGTGAGCTGACAATGTTAAATTTCGATTGATAATTGCTTCATAAAGTTATATTCAGCTGCAAAAAAATGTTGCTTCTAAAAATTGCGGATTATTAACTTCATAAATTAAAGGGCAATAACTCTGGTGCAATATAGACAAAACATACACATGCACCACAGTTCAATGGTTGTTCAGGAATCATGGAAGTTTAGCTGATTTCTGTCAACTTTTCCAGTAGTTGATAACAAAAAATGAATTTCAACTAAGTACCTCAAGGAGAATATTGCATTTATACAATTTAATCTGAACAGCAATGAATCTTTCTACTTTCCTAACCAAAAAACAAATTCCACTGAAAATTATCTGAAAATTATCTAGTGCTACAAGATCCATCCCAAAAGGTTTGAATAATTTAATTACGATGTCAATGCATTATGTTTCTACCATTCTAAGGCATCATTCCAGTACAAAGCTCGGATTTCAACTGGTTCGGTTATCACACAACAAACTGCAATATGCATGCAGATAACATATGTGTATGTATCACATACTAAAGGCAATACTTCAAAGTACTTGGGTTTTAAAATTAAAATGTATATAAAACCTGAGTGCTAAAGAGTGGAACTCGTCTGTTTTTGTCAGTAAAACAAGGGGCATAACACAATAATTACTAACGCCAAAGTTATTGTCTATGGCAATATGAGAACCAAGTTTTGTTTGAAAATCATTCATGTATTTTTAATTAAGGCCAGGTTAAAGCTTTTTGCATGACAACAATACAAAAACTTTAAAATTACCTTGACATTTTCTTTGAAAACCAGACAAGCTTAAAATGGATTTAAATTTTAAGAAAATGATTTTGTTCTCATGGAATAAAAGAGAGTGAGTCAGAAATATGTTTGCCGTAAGGGTTTTAAATGAAGTAAGTCCCACAACAATAAATACACCGAGTGATCAACCAATTCCGTGTTGACGTCACAAAAATGCAACAGCCTCGGGCCTTTCAAACCCCATGGAACTTCCTTGCTAGTATGTAAAAAAGTGAGTTAAATTACACCTTTTCAGCGCCGAAGTCCCAAAACAGCAGCAGCCTGGGAAACTGACGATGATACATTTAATTTCCATGAAAAGGTATGTTTAGTACTTATGATTAAATATTTGACACTGAAAATGTCATCTAGTCATCTACCATACATGATGTGCTGTTTCTTTCTCACCTTTTTCTCAACTAGGTCCTGCCAGTTGACATTTTTAAAGAACGGGTGTCCCATGATGTCGAGGACGTCTCGCTCACTGCCACCCAGTCTGGAGGACATAAAACAGTGACAGAAATTAACATTTATAAACCAGTCATTAACATACATATATAGTATGGCATTAAAATAAACTGACCAATCAGATTTAAATATAAACTGACCAATCAGATTAAAACATACATTTTGTATCTATAATGGCAATTATCACCAAATGAAACCTTATCTATTATTTAAACACAGAACATTTTATGTAAAATTTGATATGATAATCTCAGGTACAATTAAATAACCACTATTAATCATTCCATTCCCAAATATGCCTTATTTCTTTAGACCACAAACCAATTTAGGCTTGTATTTGATCAAAAGCAATAGCGTGAAAACTTTTTCACTAGCCTAAACTTTTAAAAGGTTATATTTGCAACTATGTATACGCTGGCACAATGTTCTGTGTGTAAATAATCCGTATTGATATTTTGTCAATGAAATTCTTACACTTTTGCTTGTTAAACCGATCTAAAATCAGTTAGGGGCAAAACAGTGCTAGCCAGATCTGACGACTGGCCAGCAATTTCCACTAGCCAAACAAAAAAATTCTAGCCCTGGGCTTAAGGCTAGCCACTTAATGATGACTGATTGGACATTACCTTTCCTTTGGATTTTTCACAAGCATGCAGCCAAGGAGGTTTTTCGCATCCTCAGAAAGGGTGCGTGGAAAGCGGACCTGCTCCAGCAGGATGAGTTCAAAGAGGACGTCATGGTCACGGTTGTAGAAGGGCAAGCGGCCACACATCATCTCATACATGACCACACCCGTCCCCCACCAGTCCACCGCACGCCCATAGTCATTATCCTCTAACACCTGATATAAAAAGACAAACAATAACAATGGTTCATGGTCAATTTCATTGTTTTTATGTTGAATTGTTGAAAAGGCATTAACCTTATTCAGTTTGTCGAACAGGGATGTCTCTCAGAGGTAAGGTATTCAGATGGGGGCTTTTCCAAAAGGAGATTAATGACAAAAGGATACATTTAATATACAAAATTAATACTTGCTCTTTAAAAAACATATTTTTTTCAGAGTAGGGAATGGGGGCCAGAATCCCTGTCAAAACTACAAACCCTTCAACCAATTAAAGGCTTCAAATCATAGAAGTTTGAAAGTACAAATAAATTATGCAGAACCACTGACTGATACAGAGAAGGAACTTTAAATAACAGTTTTTGCACACACAACTGGACTCATTGACATTGTTCAATAGCTCTTCAGCCTGAGTGTATAATTTCAATAGCCAGGGTAAAAGGTGCCATTATTTTCTTGTACCATGTTGTGCAACATTTAATGTCAAGGGCAACATTCAATAAGTGTTTAGACTAAAACAATAGGAACGCTCTCAAACAAAGTACAATTTCATTAACTAAACTTATTACATTTATCATGTTAACTTGAACTTCAAGTCTTCGAAGTTTCACTTTAGCAAATTTTTAAAAATCCATGACTTTTCACTCTGGCCGCTTACCTCAGGTGCGAGGTACTCGGGCGTGCCACAGAATGTCTTGGTGCTGGCCCCATAATACATCTCCTCCTTACACAGCCCGAAGTCTGCGATCTTGATGTGCCCATCTTTGTCCAATAACAGGTTTTCAAGCTAGAAAATATAGCAGGTACACTTACATGAATGAACAACTACACTGAAAACATGGCACTTACATATAAAATGCTTTGGTCTTGCAAGCTTTTATATCATAAATGATGTTGCCATCATGAAATAACATCAATATTATAATGTTATTAATTAGGTGATTTCATATTGACCTAGTTATTTGTCTGAGGTTAGCTGTATTTGCCTGAGCCCGAAAGGGGTCATCTACAAGTCAGATGCAACTCCAAGTCAAGTTTGAGGGCCATGGGTGCAAGCATTGTTGAGTTATCACTCGGACAAGCTTTAAAATTATTTTACCATTAAAGGTCACTGTGACCTTGACCTTTGACCCGATGACCCCCAAAATCAATAGGGGTCATCTACTGGTCAGGCCCAACCTTCATGTGAAGTTTGATGACCATACGTCCAGGAATTGTTAAGTTATCACTTGGACAAGCTTTGGTCTACCGACGGACCGACCGACCGACATGCCTGTGCAAAGCAATATACCCCTCTTCTTCGAAGGGGGGCATAATAACTTGTGAAGTGACATCCTTAAGGAATAGTGTATAAAATGTGCATGTTACATTTCAAAGGTTTATGCCTGAAGCACTGTAAATCATTAACATAATATGTTTTGGCTGTCCAGTAAACTCACTTGTTTCTCACCAAGGCAGGTTCCATTTCTGGCCTAGGCCAATTAGAGTTTGGTTGGTGGTCAACAAATTAGACAAGTGGGTTTTCTTCATGCTCCCCCATAACAGACCACACTCTGTCGCAGCCATGAGTAAAGGGTCAAGAAATAATTAATTCATGGAATGAGAAATATGCAACTTTGCCTGTTCTTACCTTTAAATCTCTATAAACTATATTATTTTCATGCAGGTATCCGAGGGCGGAGATGATTTCCGCTCCGTAAAACTTGGTCCTCTCCTCGGCGAACACGCGTTCCCGAGACAGATGGAAGAAGAGCTCCCCGCCATTCACATATTCCATCACAAAACACAGCCGGTCAGGTGTTTGGAACGAATACTTTAATTGCTGAAGTGTACAGGAAGATATTGTTCATTGATGTTTGGTAAGAGAAGAATATGAAGTGTTTGTTATATGACTTAAACAATACTAAATATAAAGATTATCCATAGATATATCATTCAATTGTCTGTTAAACAGGATCTACATATTTCATCCTGAAACAATAAAAAATACAACATATTTAAACTTTTGGTAAATGCACACTGATAATTTTGCTAAGGTTGAAGGCGCACTATATTGGTTGATGCAATGTTTTTTATGTTTAATGCATTATTATTTTAAACTTATTAAGCAAAAAACATTGATTTGTGTACAGATAGAAAAATATAAGCATATAAAATTGGTTATGCGCCTTTTTTATCTGGAGAATTTGTGGACACGTAGCTAAAAACTGAATAACATTTAAAAAGGGTAATATTTTTTTATCTGAACACAAATCATGTATTTTTTTTAGAAAATAATGTCAAATGAGTTAAAAACTAATAATGCATCAAAACACACATGCACGCACGCACACACGGCACGCACGCACACACACTATTTTCCATTCAGCAGTTTCATTTCAATTTGGTTACATTTTCGCTACTTAAAGTTTAAGTGAATAACTTAATGAACAAGTGATGAGCCCTAAAATATACCTATTGAAAGACTATCTATTCACTTTTTTCAATCTAGGGAGAAGTAACTTCTCCTGAAAATTTGAGACCAGGATGAGCAATAGGGCTGTATTTAATATCATTTTAATCTTTGTCCTTGGACACGCCTCAGTGATTCCATTCAGTCCATTGACCAGTTATTTTTAAAGTCCAATCAAAACATTTGAATTCTAATCTTAAAATTAAATGAAATCTAATGCAGGTTAATGAATAAAGCCCCTGAACAGAACTGTATGAAATCTGTGAACCTTGGGTTGTATTCAATATCATTCTAATCCTTGTCCTTAGGCATGCCGCAGTGGTTCCATTTAGTCTCTTGGCCACTTATTTTTACAGACTAATAAAACAACAACTTAGATTTCTAATCTCAAAATCAAATGAAATCTAAGCAAAGGTGGTTACTGATTAAAGCCCCTGAATCTGCCGGCCCTTATTTCTCGAACTTTCTTAAGCTTAACAGGCTTAAGTAGCTTATTTCAATTAGTCAAAACACATACTAAGAAATTGTGTTTTGATAATGAAAACTGGTTTATAGTGATTATCATAAAGATAATTCCTATCTAAAGTATAAAAACTTTTATGGAAATAAATATTACGCCAACTGTTGAAAAAAAAAAGTAGTGAGCTTAAGAAGTTTCGAGAAATTGGGGCCAGAATTTCAATGTTTGTACTCACTGTTAAAAATGGATGTTTGGTTGTTTGTAACACACGGTTCTCTGTCAACGTGTGAGCAACCTCATCCTGAAACAGTCAAATCCAAGAATGAATAACTAAATAGACATCAGGAATACTTTCATAAGTTGATTGACAACAAAAATACTTGTATAAGCTTATATACAACAGGAATACTTGTATAAGTTGATTGACAACAAAAATACTTGTATAAGCTTATAGACATCAGGAATACTTTCATAAGTTGATTGACAACAAAAATACTTGTATAAGCTTATAGACATCAGGAATACTTTCATAAGTTGATTGACAACAAAAATACTTGTATAAGCTTATAGACATCAGGAATACTTTCATAAGTTGATTGACAACAAAAATACTTGTATAAGCTTATAGACAACAGGAATACTTTCATAAGTTGATTGACAACAAAAATACTTGTATAAGCTTATAGACATCAGGAATACTTTCATAAGTTGATTGACAACAAAAATACTTGTATAAGCTTATATACAACAGGAATACTTTCATAAGTTGATTGACAACAAAAATACTTGTATAAGCTTATAGACATCAGGAATACTTTCATAAGTTGATTGACAACAAAAATACTTGTATAAGCTTATAGACATCAGGAATACTTCCATTAGTTGATTGACAACAAAAATACTTGTATAAGCTTATAGACATCAGGAATACTTTCATAAGTTGATTGACAACAAAAATACTTGTATAAGCTTATAGACATCAGGAATACTTTCATAAGTTGATTGACAACAAAAATACTTGTATAAGCTTATATACAACAGGAATACTTTCATAAGTTGATTGACAACAAAAATACTTGTATAAGCTTATAGACATCAGGAATACTTTCATAAGTTGATTGACAACAAAAATACTTGTATAAGCTTATATACAACAGGAATACTTTCATAAGTTGATTGACAACAAAAATACTTGTATAAGCTTATAGACATCAGGAATACTTTCATAAGTTGATTGACAACAAAAATACTTGTATAAGCTTATAGACATCAGGAATACTTTCATAAGTTGATTGACAACAAAAATACTTGTATAAGCTTATAGACATCAGGAATACTTTCATAAGTTGATTGACAACAAAAATACTTGTATAAGCTTATAGACATCAGGAATACTTTCATAAGTTGATTGACAACAAAAATACTTGTATAAGCTTATAGACATCAGGAATACTTTCATAAGTTGATTGACAACAAAAATACTTGTATAAGCTTATAGACATCAGGAATACTTTCATAAGTTGATTGACAACAAAAATACTTGTATAAGCTTATAGACATCAGGAATACTTTCATAAGTTGATTGACAACAAAAATACTTGTATAAGCTTATATACAACAGGAATACTTTCATAAGTTGATTGACAACAAAAATACTTGTATAAGCTTATAGACATCAGGAATACTTTCATAAGTTGATTGACAACAAAAATACTTGTATAAGCTTATATACAACAGGAATACTTTCATAAGTTGATTGACAACAAAAATACTTGTATAAGCTTATAGACATCAGGAATACTTTCATAAGTTGATTGACAACAAAAATACTTGTATAAGCTTATAGACATCAGGAATACTTTCATAAGTTGATTGACAACAAAAATACTTGTATAAGCTTATAGACAACAGGAATACTTTCATAAGTTGATTGACAACAAAAATACTTGTATAAGCTTATAGACAACAGGAATACTTTCATAAGTTGATTGACAACAAAAATACTTGTATAAGCTTATAGACATCAGGAATACTTTCATAAGTTGATTGACAACAAAAATACTTGTATAAGCTTATAGACATCAGGAATACTTTCATAAGTTGATTGACAACAAAAATACTTGTATAAGCTTATAGACATCAGGAATACTTTCATAAGTTGATTGACAACAAAAATACTTGTATAAGCTTATATACAACAGGAATACTTTCATAAGTTGATTGACAACAAAAATACTTGTATAAGCTTATATACAACAGGAATATTTGTATAAGTTGATTGACAACAAAAATACTTGTATAAGCTTATAGACATCAGGAATACTTTCATAAGTTGATTGACAACAAAAATACTTGTACAAGCTTATATACAACAGGAATACTTGTATAAGTTGATTGACAACAAAAATACTTGTATAAGCTTATATACAACAGGAATACTTTCATAAGTTGATTGACAACAAAAATACTTGTATAAGCTTATAGACATCAGGAATACTTTCATAAGTTGATTGACAACAAAAATACTTGTATAAGCTTATAGACATCAGGAATACTTTCATAAGTTGATTGACAACAAAAATACTTGTATAAGCTTATAGACATCAGGAATACTTTCATAAGTTGATTGACAACAAAAATACTTGTATAAGCTTATAGACATCAGGAATACTTTCATAAGTTGATTGACAACAAAAATACTTGTATAAGCTTATATACAACAGGAATACTTTCATAAGTTGATTGACAACAAAAATACTTGTATAAGCTTATAGACATCAGGAATACTTTCATAAGTTGATTGACAACAAAAATACTTGTATAAGCTTATAGACATCAGGAATACTTTCATAAGTTGATTGACAACAAAAATACTTGTATAAGCTTATAGACATCAGGAATACTTTCATAAGTTGATTGACAACAAAAATACTTGTATAAGCTTATAGACATCAGGAATACTTTCATAAGTTGATTGACAACAAAAATACTTGTATAAGCTTATAGACAACAGGAATACTTTCATAAGTTGATTGACAACAAAAATACTTGTATAAGCTTATAGACATCAGGAATACTTTCATAAGTTGATTGACAACAAAAATACTTGTATAAGCTTATAGACATCAGGAATACTTTCATAAGTTGATTGACAACAAAAATACTTGTATAAGCTTATAGACATCAGGAATACTTTCATAAGTTGATTGACAACAAAAATACTTGTATAAGCTTATATACAACAGGAATACTTTCATAAGTTGATTGACAACAAAAATACTTGTATAAGCTTATATACAACAGGAATATTTGTATAAGTTGATTGACAACAAAAATACTTGTATAAGCTTATAGACATCAGGAATACTTTCATAAGTTGATTGACAACAAAAATACTTGTACAAGCTTATATACAACAGGAATACTTGTATAAGTTGATTGACAACAAAAATACTTGTATAAGCTTATATACAACAGGAATACTTTCATAAGTTGATTGACAACAAAAATACTTGTATAAGCTTATAGACATCAGGAATACTTTCATAAGTTGATTGACAACAAAAATACTTGTATAAGCTTATAGACATCAGGAATACTTTCATAAGTTGATTGACAACAAAAATACTTGTATAAGCTTATAGACATCAGGAATACTTTCATAAGTTGATTGACAACAAAAATACTTGTATAAGCTTATAGACATCAGGAATACTTTCATAAGTTGATTGACAACAAAAATACTTGTATAAGCTTATATACAACAGGAATACTTTCATAAGTTGATTGACAACAAAAATACTTGTATAAGCTTATAGACATCAGGAATACTTTCATAAGTTGATTGACAACAAAAATACTTGTATAAGCTTATAGACATCAGGAATACTTTCATAAGTTGATTGACAACAAAAATACTTGTATAAGCTTATAGACATCAGGAATACTTTCATAAGTTGATTGACAACAAAAATACTTGTATAAGCTTATAGACATCAGGAATACTTTCATAAGTTGATTGACAACAAAAATACTTGTATAAGCTTATAGACATCAGGAATACTTTCATAAGTTGATTGACAACAAAAATACTTGTATAAGCTTATAGACATCAGGAATACTTTCATAAGTTGATTGACAACAAAAATACTTGTATAAGCTTATAGACATCAGGAATACTTTCATAAGTTGATTGACAACAAAAATACTTGTATAAGCTTATAGACATCAGGAATACTTTCATAAGTTGATTGACAACAAAAATACTTGTATAAGCTTATATACAACAGGAATACTTTCATAAGTTGATTGACAACAAAAATACTTGTATAAGCTTATAGACATCAGGAATACTTTCATAAGTTGAAAACATAAGTACTTCCATAAGTTAATAGACAACAGGAATACTTCTAATAGTAATTAGTGAATAGACAACAAGAACAATTGTATAATCTAATATACTAAGGAATACTTGTAATTTGTTTTTGTAACTACACTTTTTCAAAAATTGTTTTGTACAAATGAATAAAACAATATATTGAAATGAACAATTAGATCATTAACATGTATGTTTTGTGATTTTTTTTCTTTTCCTTCATTTTTTCCCAGTCTTTTTCGGTTTAGATTGGTTTTACATTCATAGTATCTCAATTATTATTCGTAAACTAGAGATTGCTTTTTTGAAAAAGCGCTTGTCTCCCCTATTGTGTGGTCGTAGCTGAGAAAAAATAAATGATGGACATGAAATTTGTAACTTTGGACTGGAGACAAACCAACAGTGAAGTTTGGTTTATTCGATTATATTAAATAGTGAAGAGAAGAAAGTGTTGTTGATTAATCATGGAAAATGTAAACGAAGTTTGCATTGTATGAAGTTCCTGGGCGCAAGCGTTATTCAATTATTGATCGGAAACCATTTTTCAGCTCACAGTCATCGTGACCATGACCTTTTACCTACTGATCACAACATCAATAGGGATCATCTACATAACCAACTTGCATACCAAGTATTAAGTTCTTGGGTGCAAGTGTTCTTTAGTTACTGAGCGGTAACCATTTCTTCAACTCAAGGTCATGGCAACCTTGACCTTTGACCTACTGATCTCAAAATCAATAGGGGTCATCTACTAGTCATGACTGACTAGCGTACCAAGAATGAAGTTCCTGGGTACAAGCGTTCTTAAGTTATTGAGCAGAAACCATTTTTAAGCTTAAGGTCACCGCCAACGTATCATTTTTTACCTGAAGGTAACCTTGACCTTTGACCTTTTGATCTGAAAATCAATAGGGGTCATCTTCTAGTCATGAACAACTAGCTTAATTACCAAGTATGAAGTTCCTGAAACCAAAGGATCTTTAGTTATTGAGCGGAAACTTTTTCTTCACTTCAAGGTCATGGCAACCTTGACCTTTGACCTAGTGATCTCAAAATCAATATGGGTCATCTTCTAGTCATGACCAACTAGCATACCAAGTATGAAATTCCTGGTTGCAAGCGTTCTCTAGTTATTGAGCAGAAACAGTTTCTTCACCTCAAGGTCACGGTGACCTTGACCATTGACCTTCTGATCTCAAAATCAATAGGAGTCATCTACTAGTCATGAACAACTATGAAGTTCCTGGGTACAAGCTTTCTTTAGTTATTGAGCAGAAACCATTTTTAAGCTTAAGGTCACTGCCAACATAACATTTTTTACCTGAAGGTAACCTTGACCTTTGACCTTTTGATCTCAAAATCAATAGGAGTCAACTTATAGTCATGAACAACTAGCATACCAAGTATGAAGTTCCTGGACCCAAAGGATCTTTAGTTATTGAGTGGAAACCGTTTCTTCACCTCAAGGTCACGTTGACCCTGATCTTTGACCTAGTGACCCCAAATTCAATAGGGGTCATCTACTAGTCATGACCAACTAGCATACCAAGTATGAAGTTCCTGGGTCTAAGAGTTCTATAGTTATTGGGCGGAAACGAAGTGTGACGTACTGACTGACTGACAGACTGATGGACTGACTGACGGACAGGGCAAAAACAATATGTCTCCCCATGAATGGGGGAGACATAAAGATATTACACGCAAATGATTTTTACATGGAAGGTCACCACGACCTTGACTATTGACCTTGTTACCCCCAAAACAATTGGGATCATCTAGACATCATGACCAACCTCACTTCAAAGTTTGGTGAACCTAGATCAAAGCATTCTCCTGATATTGCACGGAAATATTTTTTTACATTAGAGGTCACAGCGACGTTGACCTTTGACCTTGTGACCCCCCAAAATATAGGAGTTTTCTAAACCTCATGATCAACCTCCCTACCAAGTTTGGTGAACCTAGGTCAAACCATTCTCAAGATATTGAGCGGAAATGTTTTTTACATTGGGGGTCGCCGCGACCTTGACCTTTGACCTAGTGACCCCAAAAACAATAGGGATCTTCTACACCTCATGACCAACCTCCCTACCAAGTTTGGTGAACCTAGGTCAAACCGTTCTCAAGATTTTGAGCAGAAATGTTTTTTATATTGGGGGTCGCCGCGACCTTGACCTTTGACCTAGTGACCCCAAAAACAATAGGGATCCTCTACACCTCACGACCAACCTCCCTACCAAGTTTGGTGATCCTAGGTCATGCGGTTTTCCAGTTATCGATCGGAAACGAAGTGTGACGTACGGACGGACTGACGGACTACCGGACTGACGGACAGGGCAAAAACAATATGTCTCCCCCAGAGAGGGGGAGACATAATAACATAACTGCATTCTTATAGCATACTTGTAAATTGGTATTGTGTAATCTCATGAGGATGTTATCAACAATTTCAGTGTTCAACACTTAAACTTTGTAAATATCAATTGTTGTACGAAAATCAAATTCTACTGAAAAAACTGTAGGGTACTTGTTTAAGGCTGTTGGTCTGACAGCGTGTAGCCTGAATTAAATCAAAAGCTTAAGATCCATCTCTCATTACTTACACAGTTCAGGGAAATTGCCTACCAAACTCTTCATTTTAAGAAAAAGGCTAATCAGTCCAGGAAATAACAAACTATTTAATTAATCACCACTTAGGAGGTCATCCTGCTACGCTAATTACTTTTTTTTTGTGAATTCCCCGATGTTCCTTGTACTGACCAATATTGCAGTAATGAGTTTGTTGTGACGGAACTACATGTATCAAAATATTCTTGAAAAGGCGGTACAAAAAAGATATAAACAATCCCATTAAGAGCATTTCAATCAAATGAAATGTTCTGGACAACAAAAACAATTGAGAATACGCTGAACAGCTCAGTTCTCAGAAACATGTGTTAGGAATTTAATACTTTTGTCTGTTCATTTATTTGAGTTTATCTAGGTCTGCCCAAGCCTGTGTGTTTAAATCCAATAAGTGTCATTAGATAGCATTGACAGCAAATCTCAGCCAAATCAAAACATTAGAAGACTTGATGAAACAGAGTGAGATACAAGAGATCCGAATGCAATACACTAGTTCTTTGCAAATAGACCTCTTGGTTCTTTAATATGCTCTGTGTGAAGCACTTCTACTCAGGATACAGCTTTCCTGGGTTGAACCAGTACTGAGTACATCATTTCCCCAGTACTACCTATTTCATGACGAGTTCTAGGCAAGGGAGCTGCTGCTACAATATTTTACTGTCTTTCGGTTTGACACGGCCAGGGTTTGAATCCCTGACCTTCCACTCAACCATTGAGCTAACGAGTCGGAATTTACTACCAGCTGGGCAGTCAGTATTTATAACTCTGTGGCCTGCTTTAGATACCTATCACAGAGGTTTTAATAAAAACTGACTCTGGGTAGCATTTATCAAAATGATAAGTTTGGGGGGAAAAACCTCTGGTCTGTACAGGGACCATTTATAAGTTAACTCCTTAAAATCATGCAGTTTTCCTTCAAATTTAGGAATTTGATTAAATAATACTTCAACTTTACAATTTGAAAGTGCCTTCCTTCAATGGGCATGTTCATTTAAATGGAATAACCCTAAGAAACTAAAAGTCTGCAATCAAGGCTCCCATATATTTTCTAGTCATGGTTACCATGAGTTGACCCTCGACCCTAGATAGGGACCATCTACTGATCATGACTAATTTGTATACCAAGTTACAACAAGTCGTTAAAAAGTGATCGATTGTAAACTTCCATGCTTTATCTAGTAAAGGTCACCATGACCTTGAAATGCAACTTATTGACCCCCAAATCAGGTTGTCTACTGGCATTGACCAATCTGCATACCAAGTTTGAAGACAATAAACTGTACTAAACTGTATAGTTAACAAATATTTTTTGAAAGGAAACAAGTGTGACACAAATGTGTATGCTAACGCAGGAAAAAACAATTCCTGTGTCAGTCATCATTCCCAGGCCACACATGATTAACACTTAATACATATCTGTATTTGAAAATACATTTCTGAATTTTAAATGTTGCACGTTATCATTATTAAATGTTGTTGTTCAAAAGATATTGATACCAGTCAAAGGAATCCATACATGTCAGCCATTCTTGGCAGATTTTGACCTGTATTTAAATTGAATGATAGAGCAGTTACCTTTTGTATTATCACAGCTTTTTTAAGTATTTTGATTGCATACAGGTGGTTGGTGGACTTCTCCTTACACAATATCACCTTCCCGAACGTTCCCTTCCCAAGCATCTTCAGGAACTGGAAGTCTTCTAGATTCTGTAACATAACAACACGCACCACTGTATAGCTACTTGGAAACAAACAAGGATATTCTACGTCTGATCATGTTTCAACTTACCAACAGTGCCATAAAAATAAACATTAGAAATTAATCAAACTTGTGAATGTCATTATTTTTATCACACATAACACTAAAACACATCAGGCCTATCAGTATTCTAAATTTCCGGATGACTAACTCCACAGTTCCCTCCATAAATATCACGCCAACAAAACCTGTACCTTTTTCTTCCTCTCAAGACTGCCTGATGACCCTGCCCCGGCCCCTTCCTCTTCTACCACTTTAAGGTTCTCGGACACAGAGCGGATCGCTGCAATCCACTCATCCCTCTCCTCCTTAGTATCCACACAGAACATTCGCTCCACAATCGTAGTCCATTGGAGACCACGAATTACAAATGTGTTTGGCCGTGGCTTCTCTTGCTTCATTAGCTGACATTCTGTAACATGGGTGGAGTTTACACAGTGACATGTCAGTTACAGTCTAAATTTTAATAAGCCTTAAAAAAAAGGTTTGTTTCAGGATACATGCTCAAAATGAAAAAGGTCGGTAGGTAGTGTTTTTTGTGTAGGTAGGCATGCTAAATTACTATTAAAGGGAATTTTCGTTTTCATGCCATATATTAAACAAAAACTTTTGGATACCACACTTTTTTTGCAAGTTATTTCTTATTTATTTTTGTCAATAAAAAGATTTGAGTCTGTGGTAGGGTAACCAAAAACAACCATATCTTTAAGGCCTAAATAGTGTCATTTTCAACTGTGACTATTACCAAAACTGTCCTACATACATTGAATTCTTTTGTTACAAGATAATTATTCATTCCCTACTTGAAATAAACAATAGCTGATTTTTCACCTAAATACATTTCGAACAAAAAATCAATTCAAAATCTTACATAAAATCATTACCTTTAAGTTAACAACAACACTTGCGTTTACAGTTTGAAAGACTATACTAACCTCTGACAGTGAAGTCATTGAGAGGATCACTCATGCTCTGTTCTGGCTTCGCTCTAAAGCCAAGAAATGAGCCATTTTTTCGTAATACAAAATAGCGCTTCCTCCAGTTTTTTATATGTTCACCTAAAAATAAAGAAAATGCAAAAGTTAAATATTTACATTTACCTGCATAACAGATTTTGTACAAACTCTACTTTTAAGCTTATAATTGAACTAGAATTCTGCTTCAGATGTGTCACATGTCAGGAGCATTATCCATTATCCGTGTAGTAAGGCCACCATGACCTTGACCTTTGACCTATTGACCCAAAAATAAATATGGGTCTTCTGCTGAATATGACCAATGTGCATACCAAGTTTGCAGACTTTACACAAAGTTGTTCAAAGATTGAGTCTTTTTACCTTTACTTTTCAGTCCTTCTTTCATTTTTCAGGTGAAATGGTACCAATTGTTGGGGGAAATTATTATGATTTTAAGAGAAGTGTAAAGGCTTTTTTTGCACGAAGAAAACAGCCTGTAAACAATGCAAATTTTATGAAAAAAATTTACAGAGGGTAAAACTTTGAGCACTTATGTTACAAAACAGTGAGGGATCTGGCTAGCGAGTGGCTACCTCTCTTTGACAGGAAGCCTTCCTTCACCACTTCCTGAGACTCCGAGGGATTCATGGCCACCCTCTTCCTGCCGCAATCCTGCCTGAAGTATCAAATGTCAGTGTACATAAAGGTGTTGAGTCAAGTGGGCCAAGTGCCTATCAAAATGAATATCTGAAACCATTATTGGTTTTTGAAACCATTGAGTTGAAGACTTGTCAACTGGTGGTGTAAAATATGGCACACCTATTGGCTCAAAAGTGTATTTACACTTTATATCACAAAGGGAAAATTGAAGCTACAGCTGTAAATTTACAGCTACAGCCATATTCATATAGCTCTCGGTACAAATAAACTACAAAAACATTCATAATATTCACAATATTTTGAGCCAGATGGGATTAATGCAGTCCCTTAAACACTTGGCTTCCTAGTTCTTTAATTAATAGGGCCTTTAAGTTGTTTCAAATAATGTTTGGTCTGACATAACAGTTCTAAATTTCAATTGAATTTGATGAACATAAATGCTGTTATTTTTTAAGTATACAGTTCACATAATTTATTTAACTTAAGTATTTTTACATTTTGATCTGAGAGTCTTAGTTAATGGCTTTTCACATGTTTGTATTTATATTATTCAATGCACACATATTTAATATATATATTTTCCTCTAAGAATTCATTGGGCCTATTTTTTATCTTTATTTAGGGCAACAATAAATGCTAGGAGAAGGAAGGGTGAAGGACAAAAGGTCAACTTCTTTTTTTAAATCGTCAACACAGCAAAGCATGTAGTGAATGCTTACCATGACATTTTGGTAAATTGAGAACCCTGATCTATATTTGATAGGTCAATGTTGTCGTTGTTTAACTTCTGAGCCACCAGGAATGCCATCATCATGTTCATTTATACCAGTTTGAACAGTGCTTGTTAGCACTGTTCTTGAGAAGTCAAATGACAGTGCTTTATTTACACATAGTGAGTAAGTCAACACACTCTAGCAATTCAAGAATATCTTGGGGAAAGATAACGCATAGGTCTGCTAATAATCAAAAAGAAAACATTACTATTGCATAACTGCTAAATAAAAATACTATGAATACAAAAATGGCGATGAAAAGTGGATAGAAGCTGATCAACTTCATTTGTTCATGGAAAACTGGTGACAATGGTAAGAGGTACTGGTAGCTACAATAATGAGGGATCAGAGATACTTTTTTTATTATTTTGACATTTCTTATGTACCCCTGTAACGCTACAACTCTCAACCATTTAACACTGAGCGAAATAATTTAAAGTAATATTATGCATTGATGTTGAATAATAACAACAAAGTTGTTCAATATTTTATAACCGACTGATCTAAACTGGATCTAATTTGTCATTAGAGTCATTATTTTCACATAAATTTATTCTTGGTTACCGATACTGATATACATGTACAGTACTGTTAAGACCAAACTTGACAGTTAGTGAACTTCTTGTTCACTATCAGTTCACCATCAGTGCACTTCGTAGTGCACTAGGGTAAGACAAGGGGAAGACTAGGGAAAGACTAAATGCAGACAAGGGGCTGACCAGATAAGGTTTATTCAGTCTATAATAAAGGCTATCTTTACAGTGAAACTTAGAATGATGGGTGTAGTTTAAACAGATGTTTTAATGTTAATTAATTTATAGAGAATACTTATAATCCATTTGGATCTTTCATGTAAATGATATAGATTTATTGAATTAAAAAACTGATGTTTTGTAAAAAGGAAATTGTCAAACAAAGATATTTAAATGTTTTTTGTTTTCTTTATTAATATGCATTGCATTATTTTGATATTAATTGATAGGTATAATGATATAACTTTGGTTCTGGGTTAAAGGGTTTCATCTTCAAACACTTATTGAACATAATGATGAAATGAATTCATAAGCCTTTATTTTAACAATAACAATACATTTTACAAGGATATAATGAAGTTGTTCGTTATTTAAAATAGGTAATCCTCAAGGTTCATACCTTATTGTTCCAAGATCAAATTGTGGAATTGTTGTGCCATTGTTGATTCATTCAAAGGTTATAAAAACAAGATTTTCTTCCATCTATTCTAAAACTTATAATTTTATGTTTATTTTTGTTTAACAAATGTATTGTGATTTAAGGTGACAGCCTAACAGCAATCATTATCAAATAAGTACAACATTAATTATTATAGTACATTTTCTAAATTGTACCCAGATTTATTGATTGCATTTCTAATTTGAAACACATAATAGATAAACATATATTTTAGAAGTTTTGTATAATTGGTTCTGCTGCTTCATTATTAAATGAAATACTATCCATTGAAGTCTACACTTAGCCTTCTTTAAGCACCCCCCCCCCCCCCCCATAGTACACAATTCTGTGTATTGATCTTTATCTTTATTGCCTCCTGCTGTCTTTTAAATCTCAGATCTGTCAGTGTTTGACTTACCGTTTCATTTTGATAACTTTTTAAATCATATTAAAAGCATTATAACAATGCTTTAGAGTAAGAATAAGAGTAATGTTATTTATTATTAATAATATCCCATTTATATGATTTATATCCTACAACATAAATGTAATGTTACTTTATTTGTTTATTATTTACTTCTCATCAGTCAAATTAATACATTGGCTATGCACATATTGTTAATGCAAGAATTGGTTGTGTATTAATAGGACAATGCTATATTCTACTCTAAATGGTGTCACCTCCAAATGGCCCCGAGCCAATAAACAAATACACAGGAAATTGGCCCCTGCAATGACACTAGTGCAATAAACAAGGGATATACAGCAGAGAATTAACATGACAATCTTCTTAAAACTAGGCAACTCAATATTTTCTTACAAATTTGGTTTTAGAGAAGAGATGTTAACAACATATGTTATTTATAAAAGATGGAAAATAGTTTATATTTATTAATTATATTTTGCAATTGCATTATAAATTAAAAAAAACTATTTCTTTAGGACACTTTTCATCATTTGTTAATCAAATTGTTAAGAGTAGAGATATTTAATTTTAACCATGCAAAACATGTATTTTAACATCAAATAGTAAGTTTAATAGAACTCATATTCATTGTAATGCCTGGTTAATGGTTGGATGCATAGGATTTTTTTGTCATTTTTAAGTATCACAGCAGGGTCCCTGATACTTCCTGTGTATTGTTTATTGTCCCGACTTATTGGGGCTAACATTGTTACAATGGGTAATCTCATTACAAAAGTATGAATAAGCATTTTATCATTTTCTAAACATTCAAAATTAATGCCTGGTTAGTGGGCCATTTGGTAGGATAATTCCCGTTAGTGCTCTTTTTATAGATAAAGATAAATAGATACATTCAGTATCAAATGCTCAAACTAGGCTTTTAAGATGTTTATTTATGAAAAGTAATGAAATTAATCGTGAATATAGTTACGTAACATCTATACAGGAAAGTTACAGACAATTGCAATATCATCTAGATTAGGATTTATAAACTTTTTGATGAAGTTATAATGTAATGCATATATGAAAAATCTGTTTCTGAAGAAATAGCCTGAGCTTCTATTTTTAAATCTAATTAAGGCAAGGTATTTTTTTTTCAACACTGCATGCATTTTTTTTTCTACTTTTAAATTACAATTACCTTTTTTATCATAAGCATTGGTTTTGCATTCACTGTTTGAATATATAATAGTGCTGTTCACTTATTTACTAAGGATTCAGAATTATTACTTTGTAATCACTAATTGACTTTAATTAAATGTCTGAATTACCAAAACAAATGTTTGGATGTTACAATAGTAGCACAATTATATTGATAACACCCCTATTTTCAAATATTGACTTACAAAGAATATTTATTGGATTTATTTAAGAAATGTTTTATTCTTATTTCACCTACATTAGAATTAAAAAGTTGACAAATATGACCAGTAAATGCTGGGTAGAAACCCATTGTCTTTAGTTACTGGCCCATTAAATGATGATCATCATAAAGTCATTAATAAATGCAGTATACTAAAATGTTTTATCACAAGTTAATCTGCTAGAGGAAATGATCTTATCAGTTAAATTAAATCAATATAGTAAGGCCAATCTGAGTGGACCAGGAAAATCTATACTGGCTTATCTAATAAACTACAGACTACATTAGTTTATCCTTAGTGCACAAATTGTTCACTACTAGTGCACTCCTAGTGAACAAGAGTGTAAAGTTTGGTCTTAACAGTACTGTACACAACCTGTCAGATTTGTCCCAGATTTACAGATATCAAGATACTGGATAAATGAGAAAAATAAAAGATACTTGATAAACAAATCAACATATGTAAGTGTTTTATGATATCCGAACATGATTTCTGGCATAATGACATGAATAAATATGTGTTTAATAGTAGGCAATAATATTTTCGTAGAAATTTGAATTTATAACGGAGATAATTTCAAAATTGTGACTGTAAGGATTCTCTGCGCAAGGACTGTTTGCTACCTATTGCTGGGATGGTGGACGTCAGGAGTCTGCCATAGTAAAACAAAATTGTCGAAAGACTCATCGGCCATTTAGGTGGAATAGAGGTATTGGCTACTAAATTATTTATGTGTTACTTCTGTTTCATTATTGAACAATTCAGTGTTGTAGAGTTACAGCTTAACGATACCTTTAACATTGGTATTAATCGGTGTACTTGTGGCCTTAAGGGCAACAAAATGAATGTCCAAATGTTTCAAAAGTTCCCCTTACACCCATTACTGTGGCTATTTCTTGGCCCTGTTTAGAGTTTAGAGCTGCAGGTTTAGCAAAGGTGCCCGAAAATGCCATCCCAAGTCATGCCAGTTTTTGGAGTCGAAACCAACAACATTGACTTTTCCAATTTACACAAACAAAAATGTTAAGGAGTATAGTGTTAACAAAAATGACAGTTTATTTCACTTTTAATAGAACTTATAAGTAAAATTATACCCTAATAGGAAGAGAAAAATCTCCCCAAATGCACTATTTCAGTCGTGATTTCTAGCCATTTGTTCTTTGATCGCGTGTGACACTGACTGATATGTATCAAACTGATTACCTTTTTTAAATCTTCGATTGACTGGTAATGTCTATGTTGACAGGTAACCTTATATTTTGTAGTTTTGTCACCGCATTTTTCGGGTTGGTTGTAATTAGTAAGTCTCGTTTCATTACGTTACTCTCGTATGCAACGAGAATGATGACCCATATCCCATAATTCCCAGATGCCCGGATGTGGAAATGTTGTTCTGCTGGATCAAACTGAAAGTAGCAAAATGTAAAATAATGAAATAAATTGAAATGTTAGCTGTTTCTAAAATATTCATTCTGTCTTCTTCCAACATTTTGGTTGCCACACATGACTGTATCCTTTTATATGGAATGGAATGTTTATTTTTTGATAATTTTAAACATTACTTTTTTATAATGATGCATCATTACATTTTATTTTTAATTATATCTATTAAATTATTAATTTATTATTATAGTTATATTATAAGTGTGGTTAACAGATTTATCCTTTAAGGTGAACTATCAGATTAAATCATATCAATGGTGAAATACAGAATACCTCATAATAGATAGATCATTAGATGCCAAGAACCGATTAATTGAGATAAATCATGAAATGATTGTAATCAATTTAAAAATGGTTTTCTTGCCTGTTTTGGTTTGAGGTTGATGGTTATATGGTTGAAGCCTATCAGCTTTGTCAAGGATACTTGGATGATTCTTTCTTAGAGCATAGTTTAATGGCTAATTAATAATGGTTGCTGGAGTTTATTTTTAAGATGACAAGTCAGTATGGTGTCAAGAACATTGGCAAGTTTATAAACCCTTACCTCTAAAACTAGATAGGCCCGATGTGAAAGATGCCTGTATTAATAATTTTATTGAAAAGGTGAAGGGGTCAGCTTCCTTGCCTCCAAACTGTGTGAGTAAAAATGTACATGTATGCTATTATTTTGAAGGTATTTTGAATTTTGTGGTGTACTGTATTGAATTTATTATATGAGTGGCCAGAGGCGGCTTAGATGCTGGGGGTTGGGGGGCAGGGGCAGCCGTGGCACCACAACAAAATTTTGAGGAGCGGCAAAAAAATAATTGCCATTTTATGAAAAAGTCCTATAATAGTGAAAGACTGTTGATACAATGAAATGTTCACCAATTACCATTATTATGTGCATCCCTCCACCCTCTTAAATCTGTAAGTATACTTATTTTAGTAGTTAATTGTTATCTTTCAAAAATCTTTGTAATTGTAACACTGTACTATTCTTTGTCAGCCCTTGTGTTTCTATAGTCGTCTATTTCAGGTGCAACATGGATATATATTTTAATGTGTCTATATTCAGGTAATCAATGGAGTACATTTTTACCACATCAGAAGAAACAAGGTCTTCTTTGTGGCCTGTTCCAGGGCTGAGATCTTCCCTCTAATGGCTGTAGAAATATTAACCAGGTAGTTTATAATGAAACCATGCTGTGTTGTTTCCAAGATTCATTGGATATAGATGCTATTCTGATTATTGAATTCTATCAACCTGGCTTCATCAATTATGCTACAGTACAAAAACAAATAATATATAAAATTATTATTGAGTTAAAGATGTGTTTGATTCTAATTATAAATATATCATCACAGACCTAAAAATCATGTTTATAGGTCTGTGATATAATTGAAAGAGTATTTGACCATCTTTGATCTGTCTATCCTTCCCCAAATGGAATCCATGAAATAATGTAAAATTGTGATTTGTCTAAAGATACCGGCATATTAGATAATAAAAAAATTATGTGCTGTGACTGACATAATATTAAATGATACATCTAGTTCATTCAAGAAAAACAAATAAAGGCAACCAATTGACAATTATTTGTTTCGAGTTTCACTGGCCAAAAATATATGGTCAGAATTTTTTTTAAAAACAGTCCCCATTTTGCCTGGGTACATTTGACCTATTTTCCGTTCAATAAATATTGAATACTCATCCAAAAAGGAAAAAAAGTAATGGTCAGAAAAAAATGCTGGATATAAAAAAAGGGTGTGGTGCAACAAATTAAGGTTGGTCGGGAAATGGAAAAATATTTATTTATGATGAAGTGTGTTTGTAGGTTCCACCATGTATGTAGGGAGCTGTGTGGCACAGTCAGTGACACATCCCTCCAGGCTAACCTGCCTCTACTTTACGAGCTACTTCAGGAGTTCATGGTAACTTGTAACACATGTTAGGTGTTGTTTGATATACTATATATGAGAAATACTATCATAAAATTGTTTGTTTCAGTGTAAGATTGTTATATATCTTACATCCTCTCAGCTCAATTGGTAATATATATATTTTACACTGAAGTAATTTTTTTTACCTTTTCATACTTTTTAACCCTTACCATGCTGCAATGTTGTAAGTGTAATTCAGTGCTCACTGCTGAGTTGTTTTGAGTGAATGTTAAATATATCACCCATTGACTTTAAAAGGTTACCATTCATATGATCCTTGTTCTACAGCATTCAAACTTTCAGAAAGTGATTATGAAACATTAAGGGTTTTTTTAAGATGTTTGTTTTAGAATTTGAGTCCATAGTTACCATGGCAACACCTTCTATTCTCAAAAATTGACTTTTCTTTTACAAATACTGTCATTTTTATCATAAATTTATGTTGATCTATGAAATATACCTTTATATCAGTATTTTTGGAAAGAATGATTATCAAATTTTAAATTTAAGCAAAGAAATGAGAAAAAAAAATCTTATTTTTTGTTGGCAATACTTTTGTTCTTAATGTGGGAAGTTGTACAATATCAATGAAAAATTTGTTTATTGGAGGAAAAACAATCAAGCATTTCATGGTTCATTTCTTTATTTTTCTGGTTTAATGTCTGATAAACATAATGTTACCATTAAGCAACTTCAAAACATTGGTGATAATGTGATTCTACATGTTACCACGGCAACCAATCTTCTTTATTTGACATCCATACAACATCCAACAAATTTTTCCAGTGTTATGGTTTTGATTAACAACAATTATGAATTTCTATCAGTGTTATGGAAATCAATGTTATAATGAAACATTTTTAGCAAACAAATTCCTCACATGTTCTTATTTAAGTGTTATTATGGCCTAAGAAAGAAGTATAGTTACAAATGAACTGATGGCATAGACAGTACTACTACTAGACTGTAAACAAATTACAAGCAGTAGTCTTAGTATGAATTTAATAGTAAATAGTACTACTGAATTAAACCATGAATTATGAAAATCAGCATTTTCTTTATAAAGTTTCATTCATTTCCTTTCAACAAAAAATGGTTGCTATGGAAACATAGCAACTTTTTTTAAACATGTACACATCAGCAAAGTTAACAGTAACTTATGTCTGTAAAAATTATTTGAGACTTCATAAACACAACATGTGCCTATGGGTCCAAAGTTCCAAACTATGCTTTCATATAGCATTAATTAAATATTTTAATAGCATTAATAATCTCAAATTAACAGTTTTGGATATATTTCTACTTTATTTAAAGCTGCACTCTCACAGATTTTCCATTTCTACAACTTTTTTAATTTTTTGTCTTGGAAAGAGCAAACCAATGATATAAGATTGCTGACAAAAAATCAGATCGTAGATATTTCATATTTCCGTTCGAAAATAAATGTTTAATGGCCTAAACTGTTACTAATGGTTTAAGAAAAATGCATAAAACATCATTTTTTTAACTTAATTACAAAAATCTGTGATCTATTTTTTTGTCAGCAGTCTTATTTAACTGGTTTCCATGGATTTTCGCAAAAAATGGCTTGTTCCAAGACAAAAAATAAAACAGTTGTCAAACGTTCAATCTGTGAGAGTGCAGTTTAAAAGATATACATACTGTTAGGCATGATTCTCTTTTACTTTTTCTATCGGAATCTGATAACTATAAAAGTAAAATGATGCAAAAAGTCTTTCAGTTTAAGATTTCCTGAAAGTTGCAAAACTGATTGCAAAGATATCTAAATTTGACAAGTTATAAACATCATTTTGGGTCATAGTAATAATATACATGTATCTAAATATGGTTATATAGTGAAATTGTGTTACAGAATGAAGGCTATGTACAACTGGACTCATCAGAGAAGATCCGTCCATACATTCAGTCGAGTCCGGTGATCGTTGATACAGAGAAATCCCCGGTCAAGGACCTGTCATCTAGAGTGGTCAGTGTCGTCTTATTTTGTTTCTTAAGAGTTCATGAATGTCTTTGTGCCTATTGGCTGCATCATGGCTTGACCCTGCCTTGACACCATCACAACTGAAATTGTGTTTAAATATCATAATTGTCATGAGGGCTATTCCATTTAAACATACAACACATTGGGAGGAAGGCACTTTTAGAATATACCACCCCCTACAGAAGCAAATTTACCCTTTTGGCGACCAAATTAGCGAAAAATGACACCTACCCATATTCATATTTTATGTTTTACTGGAATAGCCCTGAGATAGAAGTGACTGCTATTCCCAGTCATATCTAGAGTTAGGAGTAGAAGACACAAAGTAAGATACTTGGAGGTAAGGGTGCGCTAACGTAGCTCTTTTGACAATAAACCTATTTTTCTTATGTGTATTAATATAGACCTATTTACTAGATACAACATTCATGGGTTTAAACCAGTTCTTAGTACACCATTTTCTCCCATTTTAATGCCGAGCACTAGGCAGGGGAGCTTTTGTATCAAATCTTCATGTCTTTTGGTATGACGTGGCTAGGGATTGAATCCATGATCTACCACACCCAAAGCGAACACTCTACAACTAGGCTATAGCATTGGTGGTCAGCCTCATCTTGTTACAGATAGATAGATAGACTTATTTCAGTAAGGAATGCACATACATGGACATTTAAAATAAGCAACATGTATAGTAAATAACATTGTACAATGTACATACATGATATAATCAATAGCCATGACAGGCACACCGAACCAAAGATTAGATGACACAAAAAAGAGAAAACTCTTATTTCCATTGTGGTCCTTACAAACAACACATATATTTCAATGCTGTATGATAGCGGATATCATCCTGAGTTACATTAATTTCAAAGAATCTTAAGAAAAGAATATTTTCATCCGAGATATGATTGACAGAGTTGTAGTGCTATTTTTTTCAATTTTTTCATCAAACTAAAAAGAAAATGGTATTCATGCTTTGCATTGATTTTAATACCATGGATGTTTATTTCATGTTTGGCTTAATGTAGAAAATGCTATTGACTCTTGCATTTATTTGAATATCACTTATATTTATTCTAAGTTTTGCTATTTGCTATTGGCTGCATTTATGACAGTGTTTTGTTGTATATTTAGTTTGGGATCGAGTCAAAGACAAGCCCAGTTAACTCAGCCAGTCGACCAATATCCCAGCCAGCAGGCCAGTCTGTAAGTCCATAATTTAATATCTCAGCAAGTCTGCCAGTGTGTAAGACCTTCGACCAATATCTCAGCCAGTAGGCCAGTCTGTTAGTCCTTCGACCAATGTCTCAGCCAGCAGGCCAGTCTGTAAGTCCATAATTTAATATCTCAGCCAGTCTGCCAGTCTGAAAGTCCTTCGACCAATATCTCAGCCGGTCGGCCAGTCCGTTAGTCCCTTGACCAATATCTCAAGCCAGTCAGCCAGTCTGTTAGTCCTTCAACCAATATCTTGGCCAGCCGGCCAGTCTGTTAGTCCTTCAACCAATATCTCAGCCTGCCAACCAGTCTGTAAGTCCTTGGACCAGCATCTCAGTCAGCTGGTAAGTCCTTAATCTAATATCTCAGCCAGCCAACCAGTCTGTAAATCCTTACCCAAAATTTCACCAGTTGGCCAGTCTGAAAGTCCTTTGACCAATATCTCAGCCAGCTGGCCAGTCTGTAAGCCCTAAATTTGATATCACAGCCAGTGGGCCAGCCTGTAAGCCCTAAATTTGATATCACAGCCAGTGGGCCAGCCTGTAAGCCCTAAATTTGATATCACAGCCAGCTGGCCAGTCTGTAAGTCCTAAATTTGATATCACAGCCAGTGGGCCAGCCTGTAAGCCCTAAATTTGATATCACAGCCAGCTGGCCAGTCTGTAAGTCCTAAATTTGATATCACAGCCAGTGGGCCAGCCTGTAAGTCCTTGGACCATTATCTCTCTAAATCAGCAACAAAGTATATGATTTTGAATCATTTTATGCTGTTGTGTGTTAAAATGAGTTGAGTTTCTGAGATTTAGAAATGACTGAAATATTTTCGTGAAATTTGGGCCTGGTATATTTCTTTAAACAAAGCACAATAAGATGGTAGAATGTCAATTATTCAGTATCTTAAGATTATTAGATATTAACACTGTTTTTACTTTAAAAAAAATCCATCCGACACAAGAAATCTTAATTATTTAAGCAGATGTTAAACTTTCATGTGGGATATGACCATCATTATGATGTTGTTAACAGTATGACACTGTATTTCAGGGAAGACCTGGATTCTATGTGGATGTCATCGAGAAAATGGTCACAACTGTGGCTGCAGATGTATGTTCTTTGTGTATCCAATAATTATTCACATCTTGGCAGGGGCATACCTACATTGTAGGCATACGCCAGTAAGCCTGGGCATACAAATCATTTCTGGTGCTCCCAAAATGGCAAGTGCTAAAATCCCGAAATCAGAAATATCAATCAAAGGCTAAGGGTATCTGGTTAATGTTTATTGTAATTTTATTGAATGTTGGCATTCAGAATCTACAGAATGCTGGAAAAGGGTTCTTTCATTAGTGTGCACTTCAAAATGTTTGTAAGGGATAGAACTACTTATGTACCATATTGAGGAGTTCTTGTTTTGTTTTTGTTTATGCATTAACTTTCATATCAGAAAAGAATCCTGTGCAATCATAAGCATGGGGATAAATTACAACTCTATTTACCTATACACATACTTCTTATTGCATGGTAACCTTGGCAAAATATGATACAAAACAGTTACCCCACCCACTACCCGCTTGATTGAAATTTAAGATGCTTGAGCTTTAAGCTCATGAATAATTTCAATAACACAGGTAGTAAGTGCAATAAGTATTATGTTGGGCATAACTTAAAAACTGTAATTAATCATATGAGACTTGGTACAAATGTTTACTATAATAATACATGTATGCACATGTTTATCAACTCGAAAGTCTGTAACCTTGTCTTTATTATTTATCAAATTATACCCCTTGGTAAACAGAGGAAAATGAATCCACATTGGCAGGTAGACATGCAATGTTTTTGTTTATATAAGCTTCATCACTTAACATCTAGGATTTCATCAAGGACCCCAATAAGTCCATTAAGTCATTTTCATTAATTTTTTTCTCGTTGTGTTCAAGGGTTCGGTGCCACACACGGAGGTGAATGGCTCTGTGGTTGTACGGAACTTCCTGCCGGCCGCCCCACAGTTCAAGATGTTTCTGAATGAGGATCTAGTCATCGCTGACCAAGGCCAGAAAGGTATAGACAGAGAAATGCTATATTTTTTTCCCAGATTAGGCTGCTTACTTTTGGACTCTACTAGGAAACAGACTTTGATATGATTGAGATTCATTTATTGGCTTAAAACTTTATATGAACTGAAACACATTTGTACATATTTCACATACATATTGTACAAGTGTTTTCTTAATATATAAAAAAAAATTCCTTTTAAAAAAATCCTCATAATAAATGTTTCCTTATATTAAATGTTCCCTTTTAATAAAATGTTTCCTTATAAAATGGTGTTTCCTTTCATTTTGAAGATAGGGTCAGATGACTCGAACCAAGATCTTTTGGTATTTTTAAAAACAATGAGAATATTATTATTGCAAATTTTAATTATGTGTCACTATTATTTAAACAAGGTGATACAGTAAATTTTCTTTGCAACATTAATGTCAGAATGTTTAAATATGTAAACAACTAAACGATATAAAAACTTTCCAATGAATATAATTTTCCAAAATCAATTTTTTTCCCTACATACCTTAGTAGGCTGTTTGTCAGATGTAACAAGAAACTCAACATTATTTTGGTTTGAACTTAGTTACTTTGTGAATACATGAACACCAATTCATCCAACTCAATGGATCCATGATGCCTAAAGATTGATTCTATATGCAGGTTATGGTAACCAGGTGCAGTTAGACCGATGTTCGTTCCATGCGTGTGTCCAGCATGACGATTTCCACAACAACAAATACATTGTCATGTCACCACCTGTTGGAGAGGTTATAATTCTTTCTTGATTTATCTTCTTAAGAAAGGGAACATTCATAAATATACACTATTTACTTAAATTTTTACATCTTCCTTTTTTAAAGATTTTTGTAAATTTTGGTACAAAGGTTGCCAGTGACAATATGCGAGTGTGAGGCAAAGTCCGTAACTCTAGCTTTAAAGGGACTAGACACCAGATGGTCCCAAAATTGGCAAATACAGTATTTCCACAGAAGAAGCCTAGAATTGTCACTGAATCTGATAATACATCACTTTACATGATTAAAAGAATATTTTGTTCCTGTCTCGGCTGAGTTTACCTGTTTAAAAATAGTGCATAACAGTTTCCCAGTTTACAGTGTGTATATTCAGCATGTGAAAGTCACTTAATTAGTACAGATACATTAACCAACACTATTTTTAAATTTACTGGTATTAACAGGGTAGACAAACCAAGTAAAATTCAAATTGGAAAAATAGCCAAAACTGCGATAAAACCTGTTTCGTTGGCAATGTGTTACATCAGTAAGTAAGATTCAATGCGTTGTACACAACAATATCAATTTTATGTAAGTTTTTTTAAATTTTCTTTTTTCTTGCAATTGTATCATCTAGCTTTAATTACAATTGAGCGACACCCTGAAATTCAACAGGCGAGCATTGGTGGTTGCTCTGAGGATCTCTTTTTTAACTTGTAAATAAACAGTAGCATTCCGTCCAACAGTTTTTAGCTCTACTGGCCAAAGGCCAGAAGAGCTTATGCGATGGTAATGTGTACGTAGTATGTGCATCCGTGCGTTCGTGCGTCTGTAAACAATTGCTTGTGAACACGATACAGTCTTCAGTTTTGATTGTATCTCGATGAAACTTGTACAGTATTTAGATATCCATTAGAGCTCGGTTCCTTTCGAAAACCAGCCAGATCCGCCCATGCATGCCTAGATTATGGCCCTTGATAGTATAAAAAAATGCTATTGTGTAAACAATTGGTTGTGAACACGATACAGTCTTCAGTTTTTATTGTATCTCAATGAAACTTGTACAGTATATAGATATCAATTAGAGCTCGGTTCCTTTCGAAAACCAGCCAGATCCGCCCATGAATGCCTAGATTATGGGCCATGAAAGTTTTAAAGAAATGCTCTCTATTTTTAGCCAGGTCTGCATGAGCGAATTCTATTTTTAACCAAGTTTACATGTACATGTAAATTCAAGTCTAGAGTTAAGGGAGACAATTTGCAAGTCTAGGATTTTGAGAGACAATTTGCTTTTTGCTTCTGCAGCTGATTTTGTGAATTACTCTGCCTTGTTCTTGTTGAAAGCCCAAAGGCCATTTTTTAGCTTTAAGTTCTGTAGTTTGCGCATTCATATTAACAAAATTGGTTGTGAATGTTTAAGTTATGCACCTGGTGTCATTACTGGCCACACCCAGGGTTCACAGGTTTGGTAAACATAAATCTGGAAAGGTTTGAAAATCTGTTTGTGTGTTCGTGCATCCATCTCAGCACAATTGATTGTGAATGTTTGTTCAAATTGATCAATGTTGTCCTAGGATGCCCTTGACTTTGACCTTTTGACCAGCTTTTTTTAACTTTTAAAACTACAGAAATTTTTACTATGAGTACAGTTTTGAAAGCATTTTTTTTTTGTCAGATGACTTTTACTTGGCACATATTAAAATAGTTCATGGAACTAATCTGCTTACAATACTTTCTGGGCTCAGATGTTGAACGTGCTACGTTTTCAGGTAAGCCAAACACAAAACATAAACCATATGTCTGTTGCCTTTTACCCATACATACATGCTCTGGATTGATATGACCACAAAAGCCATGCCAGTAGAGCATAGGCCCTTTTGGGCCTCTTGTTTTTTGTATTTATCTTCTAACTGATATTATTATTTATTATTATTGTCATAAACATTCAAACCTCATTGGCTCAAACTCCCAGGGACCTGCAAAAATACCTTGAGCAATGAAATTTTGAGCCAAGTGGGAATGCTTACCTTAAGTATAAAGAAAATGGTCCTTTACCTAGCCAAATAGGAATTCGAGCTAAGCAAATTTGAGCTAAAGGGGTTCGACTGTTCATATTTACACCAGTGTCTGCAAAACATTATTATATTGTCAACCAAACATGTATATCAATAAAATGGTCATTTTGCTTAAAACAAAGTTACATTACCGTACACTTGTTATTTGCAGTTTTCAGCCATGACTTATACTGCCAGTGGAGAAATGTGTGTGAGACAGCCGTTCTCTCTCCGAATGTTTGTCTCTGAGCCGGAAGGAGGTGGCAGGTGCTGTAGTAATTAAAGATTTAAATAATGTATCCGATGTTCAAATAAGCTTTACGGTTCATTGAGCCATTGGTCATAATGTTAAATGCTGATGTCTGGTAACCCCATATAATTTTGTTATTATTTAAATGCTTCCTGATGACATTATTCTATAAAAAATACATGACCAGATAAACAACTAGAGAAAATAAAAGTAAAAATAATAAAATAATTAATAGTCTCAGGCTGCGGGAAAGAGTTGTGTTGATTACTTATTTTAATTTTCACCACAAAATAATTAATAGTCTCAGGCTGCGGGAAAGAGTTGTGTTGATTACTTATTTTAATTTTCACCACAGTTTCTTTAAAGTTAAGGTTTATATAAAAGTAAGTCACCCAGCAAACTTGTGAATACAGTTATTATGATGAATGTTTTCCTGTGTGTCATGCGTGTAATTTCTGCATGCAGGGATGTGTGTGTGGTGTTAAGACTACAAAGCCTCTACCCGGACCACGTACGAGCAACCCGAGCAAATGTGAAGGTCCCACTGCCCGCCAGCGTTGTCAGGTAGGGCCAGGGTCAATACTGATATGGTTTAATGCTGTGATCATAGGGGGAAGGTTTGACGATGCAATCAATGAAAAAAAAAGATTATAAATGGACCAGCCAGACAACATGAGATTGTATTTTAAATCATTTTCATCAAACCTTATTTTTGTAAATTAGTACAGGTTTATGACTTATGTTTATGACCATAACTGTTTTGTTAACCTAAGTATGCACTGCATATATCAAAGGTAAGGGTGGGGAGTATTTGTTTTTTTTCCTAAGATTAATATTAATAATGTCTACTGGTTGTTTCAGTGTGTCCACGAAGCTGTCCTCAGACAACCAGTCATCACAGTTTGACCGGCAGGACGCCACACTGACTTGGACTCTGTCTGCTGTGCAGGGGCAGTCCGAACATATGGCAGAGTTCAGGGTAGGAAATGTTTAATGTCTGTTCCAGTTAATCAGCCTGTCCGGCGTACGTCCGTTCTGTCTGACGTACATCTGTTTTTGTTTATAGCTTGAAGATATCAACTTCAATCTTTATTCATTTGATCACTCCAACATTTAACTTTTTTATGACAAATTAAATATTAGTAAGTAGTAACTCCATGTTCAAAATTATCAGATTAATGGCCCTTGATAACTTATTCAAATGTAGCAGATCAATTTACTTTACATCAGAACAAGAACAAAATTGGAAGGAGTTGATTTAAAATTTGTATGAATTCACTTTTTATCATGACTTAGTTTTGGACAGAAGAGGATGAAACTTAAAGCATCCATATATGGCAATGACTATGTGATTATATGTTAAGTACAAGTTTTATAACTCTGTGACCCATTTTTGCCAAGTTATTTCTCCTGATATAAAAATAATAAGTATAATCATCGAAAGATAAAAGAAGAGAATGGAAATTGAAATATTGATGGACTTGTGTACATTTAAAAACCATATTTAAATGTATTTTTTGCAAATTATCTCCCTTTACAAACAAGTACATGTATGTCATGAAAATTATTCAAAACTGTCAAAAATTTGTTAATTGCAATTTGTTTTTGTCCCACTTTGAAAATCCATTAATCTATGATTCAAAGGTCCCAAAGTCACCTCCCTTGATATTCGTAATGCTTTTTGTAAGTTTACTTTGTTTAAGAATAATTAAACTTTTTTTCTCAAAAATCTGCTTTCGCTTCGCACGAATAACAATGTACACCTGAACAGCTTGCAAGATATTTTATTATCTAAACCATTCATTTAAGCAATGTTGATGATCATCTCCATTTGGTTAACATTCCCATATTGTTACTAAACTGTATTTACAAATTCCATATGTTTCCAAGAAAATGTTCATGATCTGTGAGTATAGCTTTTACTGCATGGCCTAAATTTGCATAGTTACCCCACTTGACTTCGAATATGCTCTTTAATTTCTGCCTCCGTCAAATAGCCATCATTCGAGGACCTTAATGTTGTGTTTATACCTTATATTCCAGTTGAACGTCCAAGGTTCTGGGCCAGTGAGTCGTCGGGACCTTGACCCTGTTGTGCTAGAGTTTGAAATATCGGGGTTCACCAGCACCGGGCTGGCCATTACACACCTCAAGGCTCACAACATTGACAAACAACAACAGCAGCAACAACAGCAGCATTTTGTGAGACTGATCACTGTTAGTGACTCCTTTGTGTTCAGAAGTTTTTGAAAAGGAGGTGTTTTCTATAAATTATAAATGAGTGCATCTGCAGAAGCTGAAACACTGTGATTTAAATGTCAGTGACATAATAAAAAATATAATGTGTTCAAAATGTAATAAAAAAAGGAATTGTCTCTAACCAACAACACTTACATTTAGCTGCAGCAACAGCAGCTACAGCTACAACAACAACACCAGCATTTTGTAAGACTAGGTTGTGCTAATCACAATTGTATGTGAAAGAGTGGTCTTCATGCTCTAGGTTTATTAAATGTATTATACACTGTAGCTTATCTTTTTCGCAATTGGTCACAGGCATTATCCATTATAACATGATGTTGTTGTGTATCCTATCTTTTTATTTTATTTATAAAGAGCTAAAAATTGGTAAAAAAATTAGGACAATGCCCTAAAATTGTCTATTCGGCATTGTGTTGTCTGCTATACCACAAAATATTGTGCTGTACACGAGCCATGATCGTGCATTTGTAAGATTTCTCTAATTTTTGCAATGTATAGAGTACACACAAAGGGCAACATATAGACTATATAATAAATAAAGTTGTACATGACATGATAGAATGTGATCTAACTGTATCTGAGACCAGGTGCGTAGCTGTCTGTACAGAAATACGCATACGTAGTTGCTTAATGAATTTTTGACAGGTCAAAGTTTTTGTCATACCAAAAAATGCTGAATTTGAAATAAAAACTGAAGGGGTGGGCGGGGGGTGGGGGGTTGTAAGAGATAAAGGGATAAGGCATCGATCTGCATAATCCCAAATTGGCCCTACATGTAGCTACACCCCTGGAGACACGAATATGATACATGTAATGTTTATTATGAATGCCTTGGGCAGTATTCAATAAATTATTATCCTGATCCTCAGATATACTTCAGTGATTCCATTCAGTCTATTAATAGTCAGTTTTTTTTACCGTCCAATCAAAACACTCAGTTTCTACTCTTAAACTTAAGTTAGATCTAAGTTGATTATTGAAAACAGCCCCTGTCAACGTCTGTATATTTACTTTTCTACTTCCATACTATTTCGGTATCATTTGAAATGGGGGGTTTTGCTCAGAAATATAAAATAAAGCAAACACTGAAAATATTATTAAATACATTTTGTTTGAAAATAAGGTGAATTTTTGTCCGGTTACAGGTAAAGTAAAGAACACGTTAAACTGAAATAACTATATAATATACTTTTGATTATTTATTTTACATAAACACGATAAGTAATCGGCTATCAACTTTTCAATTTTTTTATATGATGTCAAAAGGCATCAAATTTAAAAAAAAAATATTAATAGAGCTATGAGAGAACTAGGTGATAGGCTTTTTGGGTACCTTATTTCTGCAAGGTGTTGCTGTTTGGATCAGTTTAAGAGATTGTTGTTTTGTATGTAGCTTTTAACTTGACTTTTCAGACAATTTATTACTTGAGCGACAGCAATATTACACTTGGAAAGATGATTATGTGAAAATATCTTTGATTACTCAACAATAAATGTTTGTTTTTTTCGCATGAACATTCAATTCTTTTTGTAATCTGAACTCTTGTTAATTGAATTCTAAAGTCAACACTTTGATTAAAAATGTTAATGCCATTTTCGCATTTTCTAATTATAACAATTTCATTATATAGTTTCGTGATGGCGCCATGATGAAATACATTGGAATAATTGTCGAAATGCCATCAACATCGATGGTGTATACTTGTAAAAAAAGATGCATTTTTGCAATCACGAGGATGTAAACACGTAGAATGTTGTAAAAAAAATTTAATTGACTTTTTTTAACAAACGTTTTGCCAAAATCTCACGCTCATATTGCGGCATAAACGAATATCAATGAAAAAAGCAGTGTGCTAAATATTTTTACTCATTGACTTCCATTTGCGATATTTACACAGTAACTTCCCTTACTTTCCAAAACGGCATTTAAAATGTTTTTACAATTTACCTCCTTTATTTTTCAAAACGCCATTTGCAATGTTTTTACTTAGGTACTTCCCATATTTTTTAAAAACGTTATTTGCAAAAAAATTCTGAATAAATTTATTTTTAAAAATTCCATTTGTTTCTATTACAGAGTTACTTCTCTTAGTTTTAAAAAACGCTATTTGCATTATTTTTTTACATTTACTTCCATTATTTTCGAAAATGCTTTCTGCAATGTTTTAACAGAGTTACATCCTTTATTTTTGAAAACACCATTTGTATTTTTTACCAAGTGAATTCCCTTGTTTTTCCAAAAGCCATTTGTATTTTTTCTCAAGTTACTTCTCTAAGTTTCCTAAACGACATTCGCAATATTGTTATGCCCAAGAAAATGGACATATTAAAAAGGTCAAGGTCACACTTAAGTGTTTGAATACTATGGAATACTGCATGTAAGGACATATAGTATAGCTGGTCGTGTCCGGACTGTAGCTTTCTCTTGTATGGCCAGATTTTTAAATAACTTGCTACATATTTTAGCCATACCAAGACGACGTGTCGCTTGCAAGACCCGTGTCCCTACCTTGTTAAGGTTTTGTATGTAAGCACCTTAAGGTTATTATCTCAGCAAATGCATCATGTATTGCATTGAAACTTTAGATATGTATTCCTAACTATCCAACCTACTTAATTAATCAAGTTAGATAACACTCATTTGAATATAATGCAAATTATGGGAATTATTATTTAACTTAGAAATTCTGGTTAAGGTTTTGCACGTAAGCACACATAGGTTAATATCTCAGCAACTACATGTACATGATGTAATGCAGTGAGACTTTATACAATGGTACTCAACCATCCAACCTTCTTAATTAATGAAGTAAGATAACTCTAGTTTGCATTTAATGCAAAATAATTGCCCTTTCATATTCGACTTAGAAATTCTTGTTAAGGTTTTGCATGTAACCACATTTAAGTCAATATCTCAGCAAATACATCGTGTATTGCATTGAAACTTTAGATATGTATTCTGAAATATCTAACCTACTAAATTAATGAAGTAAGATAACACTTTTTTTTAATATAATGCAAATTATGGGCCTTTATTATTTGACTGAGAAATTCTGGTTAAGTTATTGCATGTAAGCATACATAGGTTAATATCTCAGCAAATTTTGAGTCTTTATACAATCGTACTTAACCATCCAATCTACTTAAATAAACAAGTAAGGTAACTCTATTTTGCATTAAATTAAAAAAATGGGCCTTTTTTATTCGACATAGAAATTCTGGGTAAGGTTTTGCACGTAACCACTTTTAAGTCAATACCTCGGCGAACACATCATGTATTGCATTGAAACTTTATTCACAGGCTCCCAACCATTCAACCTTTTCAATTAATCAAGTAAGATAACTCTATCTTGCATATTTTTTTTTTTTGCCCCTTTATTATTCAACTTAGAAATTCTGGATAAGGTTTTGCATAATAGCACACATAAGTTAATATCTCAGCAACTACTTGATGTATTGCATTGAGACATTTATACAATGGTTCTCAACCACCCAACCTTCTTAATTAATCAAGTTAGATAACTCTATCTTGCATATATAAATTTTGCCCCTTTATTATTCGACTTAGAAATTCTGGTCAAGGTTTTGCATGTAAGCACATATAGGTTAATATCTCACCAACTTCTTGATTTATTGAATTGAGACTTAATACAGTTATCCATGCATGTTTCGCCAAAACTTTTCAATCCTTTCACTGAAAAAAGGCAGAATAGTCAAGGGCGCTGTCTCTGTGACAGCTCTTGTTTTATTTACATGTAATTATTTGGGGTTGATTGTTGGCGAAAATATTCTTTTTTACCATACCTTACATGTAGTATACTTTTGATCAAGGTATTGAAATAAAGCATCGTAATTTTGTTACTTGTATCCTTACCCATGTGAATACAAGTTGTGATCAGAATGAATTAGAATAACGAACAAGTGAAACTCTATGAAAATATGTTCACATCACATATGTGCATTACTGTGAAGGCCCGTCAAATTCAATGCCTAATTTCATATTAATTATTGATATCATCTGTTCTATTTCATTAATTATTGATATCATCTGTTCTATTTCTATGGTAATTAAACTCACTGGCTAATTGTTAATCAAATTTATTGATTGTCTTTGTATAAACATTTATATGGTAAATAAACAAGTATGATCTTGATATTGCTTGTCACCAAACATAAAAAATTAGTGATTTTCAAACAATTGACATATCAAATTAATCAAATAATGTAACATGTATGACCTCATTAAGACAGCATTAGGTATAAGTCATAGTATCCTGGCTGCGTGCCAGATTGGAACATTGTCTCTATCGAAGTCTGTGGCAGTGTGGATATCAGCTTCGTAAAAACTGATGTAATATCCTGGCTGCATGCAAGATGGAGACATTGTCTCTGTCATAGATGTCCAATGATCTGCCGTAGCACCTCCAAGCCAGGTCCAGCCTGTTCTGAAGTTCAAAGCAGTGACCTAGCATGTTGAAGGCTGTATCTATGTGACCATGTTTCGTCTGCGTTGTGTACTTAGTTAGGTTATGAAGCGCTGTTAGTGCTCTCAAGGGTTGATGTAGCTCCCTGTAGGTGAGGTGTTGTAGGTAGTACAGGAATGGGATGCAGTCAATGACTACATTGTTCCTCCACTTTCTTGATTGTCTGTTGTCAGGGATTATACTTCTCAGCATTTCAAACGTAAGATGTTGTGGAATGCAGTTGATTTCTTCTTTTGTGAAGTTTATACACACCATTGTGTATTTGTTTTGCACTTCCTTGGTGGAGCAGATAAACAACTGTTTTCTAAACTCAATATTTGATACCAGACTCACCGCAGATATCCTTCCATGATGTGTACAACACTGCAACACTTTTGGACCCAGCAGTCTTTCACAGTAAGTTAGCATTTCAGCAGCTTCCTCATACTGCCCACTGCAGTATAACATGGAGGCAAACTTCAACCTACTTGACATAAGGTCAGATTCCAGTGACAGCAGGTACCATTTAAATATATCACGTGTAATTGGTTGTCCAAAGTAGATGCATCTTGAGGCTAGAATGGAGGCAACGGTGCTGCACAAGAATGGGATCAGCTGAGAAACTCCTTCCAATTCAATGTCACTTTGGGTCTCAGACATACTCTGTAGAATAGATAAACGGCTTAGAATGTCATCTACTGCTTCATCAGTAATCAAGTGTTCCAAATGAAGTGTAAGTACACGAATTTCAGTACGTATCAATTCGGTGAGAATATTGCTAGATGTTTGGGCTCTTGTACATAAGTTCTGACATGTTATATACTGATGGCCTGAGTATTGTAGCAGTCGCAAGTTAATATTATCCATTCGAATATAAAACAAACACTGCATTTCGGTGTTGCTGAGAACTGAAATAATGCCGCATAATTTAGAAAGTTCCCAAATGTTCAATTTCCCTTTAAAAAGATTTACACCAGATATTGTAAAATGGGGACAGCATTTATGTTTCAACCATCTTTTTATTGTTACCAGAAGTAGACTCACACATTGCACAATGTTGTCATCCCTCCATATGTCAAGAGGATAATTTTCTATTGTAAACATCATCGCTGTTTTTATATGAAAAGTGCTGAATCTGTCTCCAAACACAGGTTTAAAAAATGTTTTCCTCATTATTTTGGTAAGGGTATATACTTTAACTTGAACAGGACTAAAATCAAATACTAGAAATCGTTCCATCAATGCAGTTGAAAACCTCCACTGCCATTTTGAATAAGGGTAATTGGTTAACTTTGATGGAACCATAAATGCTGTAGATCTACACATTGATTGATTTGTTGGTCTCTCAGTATAGCCCTGTGGCACTAGGAATACTCCAGTCTGTCTGGCCCTTTCCAGTGTGTCAGGTCGGGGCCAATGTCCAGGGCGTGGTCTGTGGAACATGAACTGACATTCCTCTGGTAGCTGGTCACAATGGTATGCCAATACATTGTCAACCTTTTCATCATATTTCAATGATGGGCCATGTCGAAATATTTCACCAGAGCCACTTAAATGTTGTAAAGCATCCTGGTATTCAAGCCATGTATTAGCCACTATAATTCTACCTTCCACATCCAGTATATCATCAGGACCTTCTGAATATACTGCTGGTCGTGGACATTCCTTTCTGAGTCTCTGCAAGTAGCAGTGTTGTGGCGGAGTGAGCTCATTCTTTAACACCAGAAGATTAGGTTTTCCATACTTCCATTCACTCCAGCTCAAGGCCACATGTATGTTGTTTTCACAAAAGAACTTGTCAGTATCAGAATTCATCCCTGGTGTTGTAGTGGCCTCACTCTGGCTTCCGAAAATGTGACAAGTTTGATTCACATCGTTCACAGAGCTATAAACTGTAGCACTAGTTTCATACTTCAGGTGTGTTCTCCTCCTCCTGGCAATCATCCATCTGTTGACCCCGATATCCCCCATCACCCGGGACAGCCTTAAGGAAAACAGTCTCTCACTCTCCCTATCACTATCCATGGCTTGCTTTTTGGCAAATGATTTTAAATGCGTATCTAAATTGTTAGGGGGATTTCCTTTTAAATTCTACTTTCGAAATCAGATACCACAAAGTTTAAACTAGGTAGTAGTCTAACTGCTGTATGTGAATGCCTAATACTCAAGCTGTGTATGTATCGAATATACATATATATATATATATATATATATATATATATATATATATATATATATATATATATATATATATATATATATATATATATATATATATATATATTGTAAGGATTTTACCATACTTGAATTCAAATATGGTAAAAATTATGTTGAACTCATTTCACTTTAATACAAATAATAGCCTTTGCATATGCAATTTTAAATAATATAGTTAAATTTCCTGAAGTATAAAGAAGAGCAAAAGTCGCTTATATTCTTTTCTATATCACACAATTTCATTTCTTTTAATCATTATATTGATGCACTGATTCACATTAAAAATACATCAACCTTTATGTGCGCCTTTTATGTTCATGTATTCAAATATGTCTAAAGGTTTAAAATATGATACTCTATACCTTTGTCATTGGATTGGTACTTGATCACTGTTATTAAGGTAATGTCAAAACATAACTGATACCATCCGAGTCTAACTAATGCACTTCTTTTAGGCCTCATAATTTGTTAAAGGATATGTAACTTGTTATTTTAATAAGCTAAACAGAATTAAAATGACGCAGCCTGTCAGTCCAACTAGCTGGTCGATACCCGACTGACAAATCAGCGTCCATATTAGGCGGCGCCTATCAGTTGCCGTTGCTATTCGCTATCACCTCCGACAATCTGCAAATATCAACAGTAGTGTAATTTCGCTGTTTTCTACAAATTTAACACCAATTATGTTTCTCATAACTGAGAGATAGTAAAAGACAATTAAGGAAATCCGAAATATTTGCACTTTCCCTAAATGCTGCTCAAATTATGCATTTTTTGCGTTTGTTTGATAACAAAGGATTTTAAGTAGTCCATTTCAACCCTCAAAATGTCTTAATGTACATGTACACTATAAAAGTATAATTTCCGTTAGTCATAAACAAGAAATATCATTTTGAGTATAAGTGTATAATATTGAGGATATCTTGCAATTTAGTTTTATCTTGCAAAAGTTTGTTTGGAATTATAAGTGAATCAGACAACTCAGTTGATTTGAGTTACATTTTTTATTTAATTTGATAAAATACCTGATATGTAACTAAAGGTCACAAAAAGAATATGCGTATTGATAAAACAAAGTCATCTTTGTAATTAAGGCAAATCAAGTAAAACCCTTTGCATTTATAACGACTATGGCCATTTCTAACCCCTATGTTGCTTGTTTATGGTTACATTCGGGTCGTAGTACGAATGACTGAAAGGTTTTCTTAAATGAAATAAAGTATTTCAATTCTTGAATGAAATAGTGTACTATTGATGTAAATATAAGTATTGGATTGACCAGCACAATTGCGTTTATACCCCGATAATGACATCAATCCCACAATTCATTCCTAAATTGAGAGAAACATTAAGGTAGTTGTTTCAATGATAATAATTCATTACCATTGTTTAAAACAGTTTATTCTTAATGTAGAAAGGGAGAAAAATAGCGAAATCCATTGAGTTTTGACAATGGATCTTAAAAAAGGCTGTTTTCTGTAGATTTTTGGAAAGGAAATTAATACATGTTTTGTTTACCTTAATTTTAGATTTAGAATAGACTTTTGTTCTACTGTAACAAAAAAATCCGATGTTAGAAATAAATTATTTTAAAGTTTAGACATTATTTCTACCTGAATCATACTGTACATTGCATACAAGTAATATTAATGAACTAATTTAATGTTATTCATGCTTTTTGTCTTTGTAAGACGCAGTAAGTTAATTTATAACACGTCGTGTCAGGTTCGATTTTAACTCAACTATTTTATATACAAAACAACGGAAGTCCTAACGCTGCGACGTCAGGTTACGTAAGTTCGCACGTGATGTTATACAAATACAATTCAGGACACTTTTATTGCTATGTTTTACCACGGTCCATGCATTTTTTATCCGATTGTAATGTCAAAACTTTGGTATTATTATTGTCTGCTTCTGGTTACTTGTCGGAGGGCCGTTACTAAGAGATCATGTGAAACTGTAGACGTAGCCTTATCGCTATCGGCGTGGTTTCTATTATACCGTTATACCTCTTTATAAGACCGCCAATATTCTGTATTCAGATAAAACTATACTTTTTTATGTCAACAGATCGTGAATTGAAAAACTCCAAATTTTATTTGTTCATAAGAAATATTCTCCCTTCTGGGAAATAAATACTTTTAATAACTTTTTGTGCATTGAGAATCCAAAATGATATCTTATTTATCTAACTCTATTACTTATTAGTAATGTTATGGAAGAAAATAATTAAAATTAAACAGACTTAGGCATTGATTTATCATATTGTTTAAATGAATATCTGTAATTTGCTGGTTGTTTTAAAATGCCCATTTAAAGATCGTGACGAACGATATATAGTTTCACTTGCGGCAAAAATGCGGATAGGCGGCATCGGGTTTGTGGTCCTTTAATTCTAGGAATAACCTAGTCTGCATTTTCCGATTAAAAACTTAAGAAGCATTTAACCAATTATCACCAACTTTGATCAGAATGTGTATGGGCATACTATCTCAGACACGTTCGATAACCAGCCATATTGCTTGAGTCACTCAAAGTGGTTGCCCTTTTATTTAAGAGATTACCCTAAGTCAGTCTTTTCCGATCAATAACATCAGAAGCCTTCCTCCAATAACCACTATATCTGGATATAATATTTATGTGCATACTATTTCGGACAAGTTTCATAACCAGCCATATTGCTGCCATTTAAGTAACTTGCGCTTTATTGCCCTTTAATGAATTATAGAAATTAGCTTTAATAGCACTTCTTAATACCAGTATATCTCAGTTATATATCTTAGTAAGGTTTGATATCAAGCCATATTGCTTGACGTTGTCGAGAGCAATCGCCTTTAATTTAAGAAATTACCTAAAACCTGTCTTTTCCGATCAATAACATTGAAAACTTTGTCCATTCATCACCAAATTTGGTCAGAATGTGAAGGAACTCGTTTCGTCTCAGTCACTCCAGAGTTATGACTCTTAAATTGGCAATTGCTGTATAAACAGTGTCTGCCAAGGTGTGATTGTGGCTAAACATACAACCATTTAACACGAACATGAGGGGCATATTTTGCGACAGTTGGCACTATTGTTTCTTTATTAATTAAGACACATAACTCAATTTGAACAAATTTATAAAGAACATCATTGCAAAACTATAATATGTGAGTTTCTTTTATTCACAACTTGTGAAATTCTTAGAAATGTTTCTTTAATTTATCTCCATCACTAGGGAGACATTAAAAATATACATGTATGCTGAATGATAAAAATAACCATTTATTTGTTTACATATATAAACATATAAATGGATTATATAATTATTCCTGTATGATGAAATATCAAATTAACCATGCATCTGATCTTTTAAAAAATGCGGACTTTAGAGAAGGCGTTCAAAGACTTGTGAAGTAGAATCCATCCGTTACAGAATGTGTGGCATGTAAATTGACACATGTAACATGGCTGGGCCTATGAGCAGTTCACTGATAACCACTTATATGAATGTGAATGATAATATGGAAAATCCGACTTGTAGGAAAGCGCCACATGATTAAAACTTTTCTTTGAATACCTTAACTTACCAGTTTACGAAAACATTTCTGTAGGAAACGCATTTTGTTCTTTTCACCTAAAACCGCAACGAACATTGTTTCATGGCGCATAGTCAAATAAGATAACTGTTGACGTCAAATAGCTACTCTAAAAATCGTCTTTTGCGCTATTTTATCCTTATATTATTTATTCAAACTCATGCATACTGCGCTTTATTGAAATAACAAATTGTAATTATCATAAACCATACAATAAAAGTAATGAGAAGTTGCACGTTAATGCGAATGACCCATCTGGCATGGAATGTTTCAGATTGTATTTGCCAGCACATCTAAATTCGCCTGAACTGCCTTCTGGTGATAGTGCAAGAATTTTTTCTCACTTCAATATAATTGATATGAATTAAGATTAACTACAAACATGTATATCAAGATAAAGCTATTTTTTATTTAGAGTCGGCGATATATATAATAAAAAAACAAAAGTTTTGTATCTGGGGCGTAATTCGGGATCGGGGTCAATTGTGTGCGTAAACTGTTGAACTGATGGTCCGCATTGCTTTAGAATGCAACTCTGGCTGCATCAGCAGTGTTTTCCGGCATAAAAAAAATCGGGTCGGGCGACCCAGCGCACAGCGTATCTGGGGCGTAATTCGGGATCGGGGTCAATTGTGTGCGTAAACTGTTGAACTGATGGTCCGCATTGCTTTAGAATGCAACTCTGGCTGCATCAGCAGTGTTTTCCGGCATAAAATAAATTCGGGTCGGGCGACCCAGCGCACAGCGTATCTGGGGCGTAATTCGGGATCGGGGTCAATTGTGTGCGTAAAGTGTTGAACTGATGGTCCGCATTGCTTTAGAATGCAACTCTGGCTGCATCAGCAGTGTTTTCCGGCATAAAAAAATTCGGGTCGGGCGACCCAGCGCACAGCGTATCTGGGGCGTAATTCGTGATCGGGGTCAATTGTGTGCGTAAACTGTTGAACTGATGGTCCGCATTGCTTTAGAATGCAACTCTGGCTGCATCAGCAGTGTTTTCTGGCATAACAAAATTGGGGTCGGGCGACCCAGCGCACAGCGTATCTGGGGCGTAATTCGGGATCGGGGTCAATTGTGTGCGTAAACTGTTGAACTGATGGTCCGCATTGCTTAAGAATGCAACTCTGGCTGCATCAGCAGTGTTTTCCGGCACAAAAAAATTCGGGTCGGGCGACCCAGCACACAGCGTATCATGGGCGTAATTCGGGATCGGGTTCAATTGTGTGCGTAAACTGTTGAACTGATGGTCCGCATTGCTTTAGAATGCAACTCTGGCTGCATCAGCAGTGTTTTCCGGCATCAAAAAAATTCGGGTCGGGCGACACAGCGCACAGCGTATCTGGGGCGTAATTCGGGATCGGGGTCAATTGTGTGCGTAAACTGTTGAACTGATGGTCCGCATTGCTTTAGAATGCAACTCTGGCTGCATCAGCAGTGTTTTCCGGCATCAAAAATATTCGGGTCGGGCGACCCAGCGCACAGCGTATCTGGGGCGTAATTCGGGATCGGGGTCAATTGTGTGCGTAAACTGTTGAACTGATGGTCCGCATTGCTTTAGAATGCAACTCTTGCTGCATCAGCAGTGTTTTCCGGCATAAAAAAATTCGGGTCGGGCGACCCAGCGTATCTGGCGCGTAATTCGGGATCGGGGTTAATTGTGTGCGTAAACTGTTGAACTGATGGTCCGCATTGCTTTAGAATGCAACTCTGGCTGCATCAGCAGTGTTTTCCGGCATAAAAAAAAATTCGGGTCGGGCGACCCAGCGCACAGCGTATCTGGGGCGTAATTCGGGATCGGGGTCAATTGTGTGCGTAAACTGTTGAACTGATGGTCCGCATTGCTTTAGAATGCAACTCTGGCTGCATCAGCAGTGTTTTCCGGCATAAAAAATTCGGGTCGGGCGATCCAGCGCACAGCGTATCTGGGGCGTAATTCGGGATCGGGGTCAATTGTGTGCGTAAACTGTTGAACTGATGGTCCGCATTGCTTTAGAATGCAACTCTGGCTGCATCAGCAGTGTTTTCCGGCATAAAAAAATCGGGTCGGGCGACCCAGCGTACAGCGTATCTGGGGCGTAATTCGGGATCGGGGTCAATTGAGTGCGTAAACTGTTGAACTGATGGTCCGCATTGCTTTAGAATGCAACTCTGGCTGCATCAGCAGTGTTTTCCGGCATAAAAAAAATCGAGTCGGGCGACCCAGCGCACAGCGTATCTGGGGCGTAATTCGGGATCGGGGTCAATTGTGTGCGTAAACTGTTGAACTGATGGTCCGCATTGCTTTAGAATGCAACTCTGGCTGGACCAGCAATGATTTCCGGCATAAAAAAATTCGGGTCGGGCGACCCAGCGCAAAGCGTATCTGGGGCGTAATTCGGGATCGGGGTCAGTTGTGTGCGTAAACTGTTGAACTGATGGTCCGCATTGCTTTAGAATGCAACTCTGGCTGCACCAGCAGTGTTTTCCGGCATAAAAAAAAATTCGGGTCGGGCGACCCAGCGTATCTGGGGCGTAATTCGGGATCGGGGTCAATTGTGTGCGTAAACTGTTGAACTGATGGTCCGCATTGCTTTAGAATGCAACTCTGGCTGCATCAGCAGTGTTTTCCGGCATAATTTTTTTTCGGGTCGGGCGACCCAGCGCACAGCGTATCTGGGGCGTAATTCGGGATCGGGGTCAATTGTGTGCGTAAACTGTTGAACTGATGGTCCGCATTGCTTTAGAATGCAACTCTGGCTGCATCAGCAGTGTTTTCCGGCATAAAAAATTCGGGTCGGGCGATCCAGCGCACAGCGTATCTGGGGCGTAATTCGGGATCGAGGTCAATTGTGTGCGTAAACTGTTGAACTGATGGTCCGCATTGCTTTAGAATGCAACTCTGGCGGCATCAGCAGTGTTTTCCGGCATAAAAACAATCGGGTCGGGCGACCCAGCGTACAGCGTATCTGGGGCGTAATTCGGGATCGGGGTCAATTGAGTGCGTAAAGTGTTGAACTGATGGTCCGCATTGCTTTAGAATGCAACTCTTGCTGCATCAGCAGTGTTTTCCGGCATAAAAAAATTCGGGTCGGGCGACCCAGCGCACAGCGTATCTGGGACGTAATTCGGGATCGGGGTCAATCGTGTGCGTAAACTGTTGAACTGATGGTCCGCATTGCTTTAGAATGCAACTCTGGCTGGACCAGCAATGATTTCTGGCATAAAAAAATTCGGGTCGGGCGACCCAGCGCAAAGCGTATCTGGGGCGTAATTCGGGATCGGGGTCAGTTGTGTGCGTAAACTGTTGAACTGATGGTCCGCATTGCTTTAGAATGCAACTCTGGCTGCATCAGCAGTGTTTTCCGGCATTAAAAATATTCGGGTCGGGCGACCCAGCGCAAAGCGTATCTGGGTCGTAATTCGGGATCGGGGTCAATTGTGTGCGTAAACTGTTTAACTGATGGTCCGCATTGCTTTAGAATGCAACTCTGGCTGCATCAGCAGTGTTTTCCGGCATAAAAAAAAATCGGGTCGGGCGACTCAGCGAAGAGCGTATCTGGGGCGTAATTCGGGATCGGGGTTAATTGTGTGCGTAATCTATTGAACTGAATGTCCGCATTACTTTAGAATGCAACTCTGGCTGTATCAGCAGTGTTTTCCGGCAAAAAAAAATTCGGGTCGGGCGACCCAGCGCACAGCGTATCTGGGGCGTAATTCGTGATCGGGGTCAATTGTGTGCGTAAACTGTTGAACTGATGGTCCGCATTGCTTTAGAATGCAACTCTGGCTGCATCAGCAGTGTTTTCCGGCATAAAAAAATTCGGGTCGGGCGACCCAGCGCACAGCGTATCTGGGGCGTAATTCGGGATCGGGGTCAATTGTGTGCGTAAACTGTTGAACTGATGGTCCGCATTGCTTTAGAATGCAACTCTGGCTGCATCAGCAGTGTTTTCCGGCATAAAAAAAATTCGGGTCGGGCGACCCAGCGCACAGCGTATCTGGGGCGTAATTCGGGATCGGGGTCAATTGTGTGCGGAAACTGTTGAACTGATGGTCCGCATTGCTTTAGAATGCAACTCTGGCTGCATCAGCAGTGTTTTCCGGCATAAAAAATTCGGGTCGGGCGACCCAGCGCACATCGTATCTGAGACGTTATTCGGGATCGGGGTCAATTGTGTGCGTAAAGTGTTGAACTGATGGTCCGCATTGCTTTAGAATGCAACTCTGGCTGCATCAGCAGTGTTTTCCGGCATAAAAAAAAATTCGGGTCGGGCGAGCCAGCGCACAGTGTATCTGGGGCGTAATTCGGGATCGAGGTCAATTGTGTGCGTAAACTGTTGAACTGATGGTCCGCATTGCTTTAGAATGCAACTCTGGCTGCATCAGCAGTGTTTTCCGGCATAAAATAAATTCGGGTCGGGCGACCCAGCGCACAGCGTATCTGGGGCGTAATTCGGGATCGGGGTCAATTGTGTGCGTAAACTGTTGAACTGATGGTCCGCATTGCTTTAGAATGCAACTCTGGCTGCATCAGCAGTGTTTTCCGGCATAAAAAAATTCGGGTCGGGCGACCCAGCGCACAGCGTATCTGGGGCGTAATTCGGGATCGGGGTCAATTGTGTGCGTAAACTGTTGAACTGATGGTCCGCATTGCTTTAGAATGCAACTCTGGCTGCATCAGCAGTGTTTTCCGGCATAAAAACAATTCGGGTCGGGCGACCCAGCGCACAGCGTATCTGGGGCGTAATTCGGGATCGGGGTCAATTGTGTGCGTAAACTGTTGAACTGATGGTCCGCATTGCTTAAGAATGCAACTCTGGCTGCATCAGCAGTGTTTTCCGGCATAAAAAAATTCGGGTCGGGCGACCCAGCACACAGCGTATCTGGGGCGTAATTCGGGATCGGGGTCAATTGTGTGCGTAAACTGTTGAACTGATGGTCCGCATTGCTTTAGAATGCAACTCTGGCTGCATCAGCAGTGTTTTCCGGCATCAAAAAAATTCGGGTCGGGCGACCCAGCGCACAGCGTATCTGGGGCGTAATTCGGGATCGGGGTCAATTGTGTGCGGAAACTGTTGAACTGATGGTCCGCATTGCTTTAGAATGCAACTCTGGCTGCATCAGCAGTGTTTTCCGGCATCAAAAAAATTCGGGTCGGGCGACCCAGCGCACAGCGTATCTGGGGCTTAATTGGGGATCGGGGTCAATTGTGTGCGTAAACTGTTGAACTGATGGTCCGCATTGCTTTAGAATGCAACTCTGGCTGCACCAGCAGTGTTTTCCGGCATCAAAAAAATTCGGGTCGGGCGACTCAGCGCACAGCGTATCTGGGGCGTAATTCGGGATCGGGGTCAATTGTGTGCGTAAACTGTTGAACTGATGGTCCGAATTGCTTTAGAATGCAACTCTGGCTGCATCAGCAGTGTTTTCCGGCATAAAAAAAATTCGGGTCGGGCCACCCAGCGTATCTGGGGCGTAATTCGGGATCGGGGTTAATTGTGTGCGTAAACTGTTGAACTGATGGTCCGCATTGCTTTAGAATGCAACTCTGGCTGCATCAGCAGTGTTTTCCGGCATAAAAAAATTCGGGTCGGGCGACCCAGCGCACAGCGTATCTGGGGCGTAATTCGGGATCGGGGTCAATTGTGTGCGTAAACTGTTGAACTGATGGTCCGCATTGCTTTAGAATGCAACTCTGGCTGCATCAGCAGTGTTTTCCGGCATAAAAAAAATTCGGGTCGGGCGACCCAGCGCACAGCGTATCTGGGGCGTAATTCGGGATCGGGGTCAATTGTGTGCGGAAACTGTTGAACTGATGGTCCGCATTGCTTTAGAATGCAACTCTGGCTGCATCAGCAGTGTTTTCCGGCATAAAAAATTCGGGTCGGGCGACCCAGCGCACATCGTATCTGAGACGTTATTCGGGATCGGGGTCAATTGTGTGCGTAAAGTGTTGAACTGATGGTCCGCATTGCTTTAGAATGCAACTCTGGCTGCATCAGCAGTGTTTTCCGGCATAAAAAAAAATTCGGGTCGGGCGAGCCAGCGCACAGTGTATCTGGGGCGTAATTCGGGATCGAGGTCAATTGTGTGCGTAAACTGTTGAACTGATGGTCCGCATTGCTTTAGAATGCAACTCTGGCTGCATCAGCAGTGTTTTCCGGCATAAAATAAATTCGGGTCGGGCGACCCAGCGCACAGCGTATCTGGGGCGTAATTCGGGATCGGGGTCAATTGTGTGCGTAAACTGTTGAACTGATGGTCCGCATTGCTTTAGAATGCAACTCTGGCTGCATCAGCAGTGTTTTCCGGCATAAAAAAAAAAATCGGGTCGGGCGACCCAGCGCACAGCGTATCTGGGGCGTAATTCGTGATCGGGGTCAATTGTGTGCGTAAACTGTTGAATTGATGGTCCGCATTGCTTTAGAATGCAACTCTGGCTGCATCAGCAGTGTTTTCCGGCATAAAAATAATTCGGGTCGGGCGACCCAGCGCACAGCGTATCTGGGGCGTAATTCGGGATCGGGGTCAATTGTGTGCGTAAACTGTTGAACTGATGGTCTGCATTGCTTAAGAATGCAACTCTGGCTGCATCAGCAGTGTTTTCCGGCATAAAAAAAATTCGGGTCGGGCGACCCAGCGCACAGCGTATCTGGGGCGTAATTCGGGATCGGGTTCAATTGTGTGCGTAAACTGTTGAACTGATGGTCCGCATTGCTTTAGAATGCAACTCTGGCTGCATCAGCAGTGTTTTCCGGCATCAAAAAAATTCGGGTCGGGCGACCCAGCGCACAGCGTATCTGGGGCGTAATTCGGGATCGGGGTCAATTGTGTGCGGAAACTGTTGAACTGATGGTCCGCATTGCTTTAGAATGCAACTCTGGCTGCATCAGCAGTGTTTTCCGGCATCAAAAAAATTCGGGTCGGGCGACCCAGCGCACAGCGTATCTGGGGCTTAATTGGGGATCGGGGTCAATTGTGTGCGTAAACTGTTGAACTGATGGTCCGCATTGCTTTAGAATGCAACTCTGGCTGCACCAGCAGTGTTTTCCGGCATCAAAAAAATTCGGGTCGGGCGACTCAGCGCACAGCGTATCTGGGGCGTAATTCGGGATCGGGGTCAATTGTGTGCGTAAACTGTTGAACTGATGGTCCGAATTGCTTTAGAATGCAACTCTTGCTGCATCAGCAGTGTTTTCCGGCATAAAAAAAATTCGGGTCGGGCCACCCAGCGTATCTGGGGCGTAATTCGGGATCGGGGTTAATTGTGTGCGTAAAGTGTTGAACTGATGGTCCGCATTGCTTTAGAATGCAACTCTGGCTGCATCAGCAGTGTTTTCCGGCATAAAAAAAATTTGGGTCGGGCGACCCAGCGCACAGCGTATCTGGGGCGTAATTCGGGATCGGGGTCAATTGTGTGCGTAAACTGTTGAACTGATGGTCCGCATTGCTTTAGAATGCAACTCTGGCTGCACCAGCAGTGTTTTCCGGCATAAAAAAATTCGGGTCGGGCGACCCAGCGCACAGCGTATCTGGGGCGTAATTCGGGATCGGGGTCAATTGTGTGCGTAAACTGTTGAACTGATGGTCCGCATTGCTTTAGAATGCAACTATGGCTGCATCAGCAGTGTTTTCCGGCATAAAAAATTCGGGTCGGGCGACCCAGCGCAAAGCGTATCTGGGGCGTAATTCGGGATCGGGGTCAATTGTGTGCGTAAACTGTTGAACTGATGGTCCGCATTGCTTTAGAATGCAACTCTGGCTGCATCAGCAGTGTTTTCCGGCATAAAAAAAATCGGGTCGGGCGACTCAGCGAAGAGCGTATCTGGGGCGTAATTCGGGATCGGGGTCAATTGTGTGCGTAAACTGTTGAACTGATGGTCCGCATTGCTTTAGAATGCAACTCTGGCTGCATCAGCAGTGTTTTCCGGCATAAAAAATTCGGGTCGGGCGACCCAGCGCACAGCGTATCTGGGGCGTAATTCGGGATCGGGGTCAATTGTGTGCGTAAATTGTTGAACTGATGGTCCGCATTGCTTTAGAATGCAACTCTGGCTGCATCAGCAGTGTTTTCCGGCATAAAACAATCGTGTTGGGCGACCCAGCGCACAGCGTATTTGGGGCGTAATTCGGGATCGGGGTCAATTGTGTGCGTAAACTGTTGAACTGATGGTCCGCATTGCTTTAGAATGCAACTCTGGCTGCATCAGCAGTGTTTTCCGGCATAAAAAAAAATTCGGGTCGGGCGACCCAGCGCACAGCGTATCTGGGGCGTAATTCGGGATCGGGGTCAATTGTGTGCGTAAACTGTTGAACTGATGGTCCGCATTGCTTTAGAATGCAACTCTGGCTGCATCAGCAGTGTTTTCCGGCATAAAAAATTCGGGTCGGGCGACCCAGCGCACATCGTATCTGAGACGTTATTCGGGATCGGGGTCAATTGTGTGCGTAAAGTGTTGAACTGATGGTCCGCATTGCTTTAGAATGCAACTCTGGCTGCATCAGCAGTGTTTTCCGGCATAAAAAAAATTCGGGTCGGGCGACCCAGCGCACAGTGTATCTGGGGCGTAATTCGGGATCGAGGTCAATTGTGTGCGTAAACTGTTGAACTGGTGGTCCGCATTGCTTTAGAATGCAACTCTTGCTGCATCAGCAGTGTTTTCCGGCATAAAATAAATTCGGGTCGGGCGACCCAGCGCACAGCGTATCTGGGGCGTAATTCGGGATCGGGGTCAATTGTGTGCGTAAACTGTTGAACTGATGGTCCGCATTGCTTTAGAATGCAACTCTGGCTGCATCAGCAGTGTTTTCCGGCATAAAAAAAATCGTGTCGGGCGACCCAGCGCACAGCGTATCTGGGGCGTAATTCGTGATCGGGGTCAATTGTGTGCGTAAACTGTTGAACTGATGGTCCGCATTGCTTTAGAATGCAACTCTGGCTGCATCAGCAGTGTTTTCCGGCATAAAAATAATTCGGGTCGGGCGACCCAGCGCACAGCGTATCTGGGGCGTAATTCGGGATCGGGGTCAATTGTGTGCGTAAACTGTTGAACTGATGGTCCGCATTGCTTAAGAATGCAACTCTGGCTGCATCAGCAGTGTTTTCCGGCACAAAAAAATTCGGGTCGGGCGACCCAGCACACAGCGTATCTGGGGCGTAATTCGGGATTAGGTTCAATTGTGTGCGTAAACTGTTGAACTGATGGTCCGCATTGCTTTAGAATGCAACTCTGGCTGCATCAGCCGTGTTTTCCGGCATAAAAAAAATTCGGGTCGGGCGACCCAGCGCACAGCGTATCTGGGGCGTAATTCGGGATCGGGGTCAATTGTGTGCGGAAACTGTTGAACTGATGGTCCGCATTGCTTTAGAATGCAACTCTGGCTGCATCAGCAGTGTTTTCCGGCATCAAAAAAATTCGGGTCGGGCGACCCAGCGCACAGCGTATCTGGGGCTTAATTGGGGATCGGGGTCAATTGTGTGCGTAGACTGTTGAACTGATGGTCCGCATTGCTTTAGAATGCAACTCTGACTGCACCAGCAGTGTTTTCCGGCATAAAAAAAATTCGGGTCGGGCGACCCAGCGCACAGCGTATCTGGGGCGTAATTCGGGATCGGGGTCAATTGTGTGCGTAAACTGTTGAACTGATGGTCCGCATTGCTTTAGAATGCAACTCTTGCTGCATCAGCAATGTTTTCCGGCATAAAAAAAAATTCGGGTCGGGCCACCCAGCGTATCTGGGGCGTAATTCGGGATCGGGGTTAATTGTGTGCGTAAACTGTTGAACTGATGGTCCGCATTGCTTTAGAATGCAACTCTGGCTGCATCAGCAGTGTTTTCCGGCATAAAAAAAATTTGGGTCGGGCGACCCAGCGCACAGCGTATCTGGGGCGTAATTCGGGATCGGGGTCAATTGTGTGCTTAAACTGTTGATCTGATGGTCCGCATTGCTTTAGAATGCAACTCTGGCTGCACCAGCAGTGTTTTCCGGCATAAAAAAATTCGAGTCGGGCGACCCAGCGCACAGCGTATCTGGGGCGTAATTCGGGATCGGGGTCAGTTGTGTGCGTAAACTGTTGAACTGATGGTCCGCATTGCTTTAGAATGCAACTCTGGCTGCATCAGCAGTGTTTTCCGGCATAAAAAAAAATTCGGGTCGGGCGACCCAGCGCAAAGCGTATCTGGGGCGTAATTCGGGATCGGGGTCAATTGTGTGCGTAAACTGTTGAACTGATGGTCCGCATTGCTTTAGAATGCAACTCTGGCTGCATCAGCAGTGTTTTCCGGCATAAAAAAAATCGGGTCGGGCGACTCAGCGCAGAGCGTATCTGGGGCGTAATTCGGGATCGGGGTCAATTGTGTGCGTAAACTGTTGAACTGATGGTCCGCATTGCTTTAGAATGCAACTCTGGCTGCATCAGCAGTGTTTTCCGGCATAAAAAAATTCGGGTCGGGCGACCCAGCGCACAGTGTATCTGGGGCGTAATTCGGGATCGGGGTCAATTGTGTGCGTAAACTGTTGAACTGATGGTCCGCATTGCTTTAGAATGCAACTCTGGCTGCATCAGCAGTGTTTTCCGGCATAAAAAATTCGGGTCGGGCGACCCAGCGCACAGCGTATCAAGGGAGTTATTCGGGATCGTGGTCAATTGTGTGCGTAAACTGTTGGACTGATAATCCGCATTGCTTTAGAATGCAACTCTGGCTGCACCAGCAGTGTTTTCCGCAATACAAATATTCGGATCGGGCGACCCAGCGCAAAGCGTATCTGGGGCGTAATTCGGGATCGGGGTCAGTTGTGTGCGGAAACTGTTGAACTGATGGTCCGCATTGCTTTAGAATGCAACTCTTGCTGCATCAGCAGTGTTTTCCGGCATAAAAAAAATTCGGGTCGGGCGACCCAGCGCACAGCGTATCTGGGGCGTAATTCGGGATCGGGGTCAGTTGTGTGCGTAAACTGTTCAACTTATGGTCTGCATTGCTTTAGAATGCAACTCTGGCTGCACCAGCAGTGTTTTCCGGCATAAAAAAATTCGGGTCGGGCGACCCAGCGCACTGCGTATCTTGGGCGTAATTCAAGATCGGGGTCAATTGTGTGCGTAAACTGTTGAACTGATGGTCCGCATTGCTTTAGAATGCAACTCTGGCTGCATCAGCAGTGTTTTCCGCAATAAAAATTATTCTGGTCGGGCGACCAAGCGCACAGCGTATCTGGGGCGTAATTCGGGATCGGGGTCAATTGTGTGCGTAAACTGTTGAACTGATGGTCCGCATTGCTTTAGAATGCAACTCTGGCTGCATCAGCAGTGTTTTCCGGCATAAAAAAATTCGGGTCGGGCGACCCAGCGCACAGCGTATCTGGGGCGTAATTCGGGATCGGGGTCAATTGTGTGCGTAAACTGTTGAACTGATGGTCCGCATTGCTTTAGAAAGCAACTCTGGTTACATCAGAAGTGTTTTCCGGCATAAAAAAAAATTCGGGTCGGGCAACCCAGCGCACAACGTATCTGGGGCGTAATTCGGGATCGGGGTCAATTGTGTGCGGAAACTGTTGAACTGATGGTCCGCATTGCTTTAGAATGCAACTCTGGCTACATCAGTAGTGTTTTCCGGCATAAAAAATTCGGGTCGGGCGACCCAGCGCACAGCGTATCATGGGCGTTATTCGGGATGGGGGTCAATTGTGTGCGTAAAAAGTTGAACTGATGGTCTGCATTGCTTTAGAATGCAACTCTGGCTGCATCAGCAGTGTTTTCCGGCATAAAAAAATTGGGGTCGGGCGACCCAGCGCACAGTGTATCTTGGGCGTAATTCGGGATCGGGGTCAATTGTGTGCGTAAACTGTTGAACTGATTGTCCGCATTGCTTTAGAATGCAACTCTGGCTGCATCAGCAGTGTTTTTCGGCATAAAAAAAATTCGGGTCGGGCGATCCAGCGCACAGCGTATCTGGGGCGTAATTCGGGATCGGGGTCAATTGTTTGCGTAAACTGTTGAACTGATGGTCCGCATTGCTTTAGAATGCAACTCTGGCTGCATCAGCAGTGTTTTCCGGCATAAAAAAAATTCGGGTCCGGCGACCCAGCGCACAGCGTATCAGGGTGTAATTCTGGATCGGGGTCAATTGTGTGCGTAAACTGTTGAACTGATGGTCCGCATTGCTTTAGAATGCAACTCTGGCTGCATCAGCAATGTTTTCCGGCATAAAAAAATTGGGGTCGGGCGACCCAGCGCACAGAGTATCCGTGGCGTAATTCGGGATCGGGGTCAATTGTGTGCGTAAACTGTTGAACTGATTGTCCGCATTGCTTTAGAATGCAACTCTGGCTGCATCAGCAGTGTTTTCCGGCAAAAAAAATTCGGGTCGGGCGACCCAGCGAACAGCGTATCTAGGGCGTAATTAGGGATCGGGGTCAATTGTGTGCGTAAACTGTTGAACTGATGGTCCGCATTGCTTTAGAATGCAACTCTGGCTGCATCAGCAGTGTTTTCCAGCATAAAATAAATTCGGGTTGGGCGACCCAGCGCACAGCGTATCTGGGGCGTAATTCGGGATCGGGGTTAATTGTGTGCGTAATCTATTGAACTGATTGTCCGCATTGCTTTAGAATGCAACTCTGGCTGTATCAGCAGTGTTTTCCGGCCAAAAAAAATTCGGGTCGGGCGACCCAGCGCACAGCGTATCTGGGGCGTAATTCGGGATCGGGGTCAATTGTGTGCGTAAAGTGTTGAACTGATGGTCCGCATTGCTTTAGAATGTAACTCTGGCTGCATCAGCAGTGTTTTCCGGCATAAAAAAATTCGGGTCGGGCGACCCAGCGCACAGCGTATCTGGGGCGTAATTCGGGATCGGGGTCAATTGTGTGCGGAAACTGTTGAACTGATGGTCCGCATTGCTTTAGAATGCAACTCTGGCTGCATCAGCAGTGTTTTCCGGCATAAAAAATTCGGGTCGGGCGACCCAGCGCACATCGTATCTGAGACGTTATTCGGGATCGGGGTCAATTGTGTGCGTAAACTGTTGAACTGATGGTCCGCATTGCTTTAGAATGCAACTCTGGCTGCATCAGCAGTGTTTTCCGGCATAAAAAAAATTCGGGTCGGGCGACCCAGCGCACAGCGTATCTGGGGCGTAATTCGGGATCGAGGTCAATTGTGTGCGTAAACTGTTGAACTGATGGTCCGCATTGCTTTAGAATGCAACTCTGGCTGCATCAGCAGTGTTTTCCGGCATAAAATTTATTCGGGTCGGGCGACCCAGCGCACAGCGTATCTGGGGCGTAATTCGGGATCGGGGTCAATTGTGTGCGTAAACTGTTGAACTGATGGTCCGCATTGCTTTAGAATGCAACTCTGGCTGCATCAGCAGTGTTTTCCGGTATCAAAAAAAATCTGGTCGGGCGACCCAGCGCACAGCGTATCTGGGGCGTTATTCGGGATCGGGGTCAATTGTGTGCGTAAACTGTTGAACTGATGGTCCGCATTGCTTTAGAATGCAACTCTGGCTGCATCAGCAGTGTTTTCCGGCATAAAAAAATTCGGGTCGGGCGACCCAGCGCACAGCGTATCTGGGGCGTAATTCGCGATCGGGGTCAATTGTGTGCGTAAACTGTTGAACTGATGGTCCGCATTGCTTTAGAATGCAACTCTGGCTGCATCAGCAGTGTTTTCCGGCATAAAAAAAATTCGGGTCGGGCGACCCAACGCACAGCGTATCTGGGGCGTAATTCGGGATCGGGGTCAATTGTGTGCGTAAACTGTTGAACTGATGGTCCGCATTGCTTAAAAATGCAACTCTGGCTGCATCAGCAGTGTTTTTCGGCATAAAAAAATTCGGGTCGGGCGACCCAGCACACAGCGTATCTGGGGCGTAATTCGGGATCGGGGTCAATTGTGTGCGTAAACTGTTGAACTGATGGTCCGCATTGCTTTAGAATGCAACTCTGGCTGCATCAGCAGTGTTTTCCGGCATAAAAAAAATCTGGTCGGGCGACCCAGCGCACAGCGTATCTGGGGCGTAATTCGGGATCGGGGTCAATTGTGTGCGTAAACTGTTGAACTGATGGTCCGCATTGCTTTAGAATGCAACTCTGGCTGCATCAGCAGTGTTTTCCAGCATAAAATAAATTCGGGTCGGGCGACCCAGCGCACAGCGTATCTGGGGCGTAATTCGGGATCGGGGTCAATTGTGTGCGTAAACTGTTGAACTGATGGTCCGCATTGCTTTAGAATGCAACTCTGGCTGCATCAGCAGTGTTTTCCGGCATCAAAAAATAGGGTTGGGCGACCCAGCGTACAGCGTATCTGGGGCGTAACTCGGGATCGGGGTCAATTGAGTGCGTAAACTGTTGAACTGATGGTCCGCATTGCTTTAGAATGCAACTCTGGCTGCATCAGCAGTGTTTTCCGGCATAAAAAAATTCGGGTCGGGCGACCCAGCGCAAAGCGTATCTGGGGCGTAATTCGGGATCGGGGTCAGTTGTGTGCGGAAACTGTTGAACTGATGGTCCGCATTGCTTTAGAATGCAACTCTGGCTGCATCAGCAGTGTTTTCCGGCATAAAAAAATTCGGGTCGGGCGACCTAGCGCACACAGTATCTGGGGCGTAATTCGGGATCGGGGTCAGTTGTGTGCGTAAACTGTTGAACTGATGGTCCGCAATGCTTTAGAATGCAATTCTGGCTGCACCAGCAGTGTTTTCCGGCATAAAAAAATTCGGGTCGGGCGACCCAGCGCACAGCGTATCTGGGACGTAATTCGGGATCGGGGTCAATTGTGTGCGTAAACTGTTGAACTGATGGTCCGCATTGCTTTAGAAAGCAACTCTGGCTGCATCAGCAGTGTTTTCCGGCATAAAAAAAATTCGGGTCGGGCGACCCAGCGCACAACGTATCTTGGGCGTAATTCGGGATCGGGGTCAATTGTGTGCGTAAACTGTTGAACTGATGGTCCGCATTGCTTTAGAATGCAACTCTGGCTGCATCAGCAGTGTTTTCCGGCATAAAAAATTCGGGTCGGGCGACCCAGCGCACAGCGTATCTGGGGCGTTATTCGGGATCGGGGTCAATTGTGTGCGTAAACTGTTGAACTGATGGTCCGCATTGCTTTAGAATGCAACTCTGGCTGCATCAGCAGTGTTTTCCGGCATAAAAAATTTGGGGTCGGGCGACCCAGCGCACAGCGTATCTGGGGCGTAATTCGGGATCGGGGTCAATTGTGTGCGTAAAGTGTTGAACTGATTGTCCGCATTGCTTTAGAATGCAACTCTGGCTGCATCAGCAGTGTTTTTCGGTATAAAAAAATCGGGTCGGGCGATCCAGCGCACAGCGTATCTGGGGCGTAATTCGGGATCGGGGTCAATTGTGTGCGTAAACTGTTGAACTGATGGTCCGCATTGCTTTAGAATGCAACTCTGGCTGCATCAGCATTGTTTTCCGGCATAAAAAAATTCGGGTCCGGCGACCCAGCGCACAGCGTATCAGGGCGTAATTCGGGATCGGGGTCAATTGTGTGCGTAAACTGTTGAACTGATGGTCCGCATTGCTTTAGAATGCAACTCTGGCTGCATCAGCAATGTTTTCCGGCATAAAAAAATTCGGGTCGGGCGACCCAGCGCACAGCGTATCCGTGGCGTAATTCGGGATCGGGGTCAATTGTGTGCGTAAACAGTTGAACTGATTGTCCGCATTGCTTTAGAATGCAACTCTGGCTGCATCAGCAGTGTTTTCCGGCAAAAAAAATTCGGGTCGGGCGACCCAGCGCACAGGGTATCTGGGGCGTAATTCGGGATCGGGGTCAATTGTGTGCGTAAACTGTTGAACTGATGGTCCGCATTGCTTTAGAATGCAACTCTGGCTGCATCAGCAGTGTTTTCCAGCATAAAATAAATTCGGGTCGGGCGACCCAGCGCACAGCGTATCTGGGGCGTAATTCGGGATCGGGGTTAATTGTGTGCGTAATCTATTGAACTGATTGTCCGCATTGCTTTAGAATGCAACTCTGGCTGTATCAGCAGTGTTTTCCGGCAAAAAAAAATCGGGTCGGGCGACCCAGCGCACAGCGTATCTGGGGCGTAATTCGGGATCGGGGTCAATTGTGTGCGTAAACTGTTGAACTGATGGTCCGCATTGCTTTAGAATGCAACTCTGGCTGCATCAGCAGTGTTTTCCGGCATAAAAAAATTCGGGTCGGGCGACCCAGCGCACAGCGTATCTGGGGCGTAATTCGGGATCGGGGTCAATTGTGTGCGTAAACTGTTGAACTGATGGTCCGCATTGCTTTAGAATGCAACTCTGGCTGCATCAGCAATGTTTTCCGGCATAAAAAAAATTCGGGTCGGGCGACCCAGCGCACAGCGTATCTGGGGCGTAATTCGGGATCGGGGTCAATTGTGTGCGGAAACTGTTGAACTGATGGTCCGCATTGCTTTAGAATGCAACTCTGGCTGCATCAGCAGTGTTTTCCGGCATAAAAAAATTCGGGTCGGGCGACCCAGCGCACAGCGTATCTGAGACGTTATTCGGCATCGGGGTCAATTGTGTGCGTAAAGTGTTGAACTGATGGTCCGCATTGCTTTAGAATGCAACTCTGGCTGCATCAGCAGTGTTTTCCGGCATAAAAAAAATTCGGGTCGGGCGACCCAGCGCACAGTGTATCTGGGGCGTAATTCGGGATCAGGTCAATTGTGTGCGTAAACTGTTGAACTGATGGTCCGCATTGCTTTAGAATGTAACTCTGGCTGCATCAGCAGTTTTTTCCGGCATAAAAAAATTCGGGTCGGGCGACCCAGCGCACAGCGTATCTGGGGCGTAATTCGGGATCGGGGTCAATTGTGTGCGTAAACTGTTGAACTGATGGTCCGCATTGCTTTAGAATGCAACTCTAGCTGCATCAGCAGTGTTTTCCGGCATAAAAAAATTCGGGTCGGGCGACCCAGCGAACCGCGTATCTGGGGCGTAATTCGGGATCGGGGTCAATTGTGTGCGTAAACTGTTGAACTGATGGTCCGCATTGCTTTAGAATGCAACTCTGGCTGCATCATCAGTGTTTTCCGGCATAAAACAATTCGGGTCGGGCGACCCAGCGCACAGCGTATCTGGGGCGTAATTCGGGATCGGGGTCAATTGTGTGCGTAAACTGTTGAACTGATGGTCCGCATTGCTTTAGAATGCAACTCTAGCTGCATCAGCAGTGTTTTCCGGCATAAAAAAAATTCGGGTCGGGCGACCCAGCGAACCGCGTATCATGGGCGTTATTCGGGATCGGGGTCAATTTTGTGCGTAAACTGTTGAACTGATGGTCCGCATTGCTTTAGAATGCAACTCTGGCTGCATCAGCAGTGTTTTCCGGCATAAAAAAATTCGGGTCGGGCGATCCAGCGCACAGCGTATCAGGGGCATAATTCGGGATTGGGGTCAATTGTGTGCGTAAACTGTTGAACTGATGGTTCGCATTGCTTTAGAATGCAACTCTGGCTGCATCAGCAGTGTTTTCCGGCATAAAAAATTCGTGTCGGGCGACCCAGCGCACAGCGTATCTTGGGCGTAATTCGAGATCGGGGTCAATTGTGTGCGTAAATTGTTGAACTGATGGTCCACATTGCTATAGAATGCAACTCTGGCTGTATCAGCAGTGTTTTCCGGCATAAAAAAATTCGTGTCGGGCGATCACGCGCACAGCGTATCAGGGGCATAATTCGGGATCGGGGTCAATTGTGTGCGTAAACTGTTGAACTGATGGTCCGCATTGCTTTAGAATGCAACTCTGGCTGCATCAGCAGTGTTTTCCGGCATAAAAAAATTCTTGTCGCCCGACCCAGCGCACAGCGTATCATGGGCATAATTCGGGATCGGGGTCAATTGTGTGCGTAAACTGTTGTATTGATGGTCCGCATTGCTTTAGAATGCAACTCTGGCTGCATCAGCAGTGTTTTCCGGCATAAAAAAAATCGGATCGGGGTCAATTGTGTGCGTAAACTGTTGAACTGATGGTCCGCATTGCTTTAGAATGCAACTCTGGCTGCATCAGCAGTGTTTTCCGGCATCAAAAAAATTCGGGTCGGGCGACCCAGCGCACAGCGTATCTGGGGCGTAATTCGGGATCGGGGTCAATTGTGTGCGTAAATTGTTGAACTGATGGCGCGCATTGCTTTAGAATGCAACTCTGGCTGCATCAGCAGTGTTTTCCGGCATCATTTTGTTTGTGTCGGGCGACCCAGCGCACAGCGTATCTGGGGCGTAATTCGGGATCGGGGTCAATTGTGTGCGTAAAATGTTGAACTGATGGTCCGCATTGCTTTAGAATGCAACTCGGCTGCATCAGCAGTGTTTTCCGGCATAAAAAAAATTCGGGTCGGGTGACCCAGCGCACAGCGTATCTGGGGCGTAATTCGGGATTGGGGTCAATTGTGTGCGTAAACTGTTGAACTGATTTTCCGCATTGCTTTAGAATGCAACTCTGGCTGCATCAGCAGTGTTTTCCGGCATCAAAAAATTCGGGTCGGGCGACCCAGCGCACAGCGTATCATGGGCGTAATTCGGGATCGGGGTCAATTGTGTGCGGAAACTGTTGAACTGATGGTCAGCATTGCTTTAGAATGCAACTCTGGCTGCATCAGCAGTGTTTTCCGGCATAAAAAAAATCGGGTCGAGCGACCCAGCGCACAGCGTATCTGGGGCGTAATTCGGGATCGGGGTCAATTGTGTGCGTAAACTGTTGAACTGATGGTCCGCATTGCTTTAGAATTCAACTCTGGCTGCATCAGCAGTGTTTTCCGGCATAAAAAAATTCGGGTCGGGCGACCCAGCGCACAGCGTATCTGGGGCGTAATTCGGGATCGGAGTCAATTGTGTGCGTAAACTGTTGAACTGATGGTCCGCATTGCTTTAGAATGCAACTCTGGCTGCATCAGCAGTGTTTTCCGGCATCAAAAAAATCGGGTCGGGCGACCCAGCGCACAGCGTATCATGAGCGTAATTCGGGATCGGGGTCAATTGTGTGCGTAAACTATTGAACTGATGGTCCGCATTGCTTTAGAATGCAACTCTGGCTGCATCAGCAGTGTTTTCCGGCATAAAAAATTTTGGGTCGGGCGACCCAGCGCACAGCGTATCTTGGGCGTAATCCGGGATCGGGGTCAATTGTGTGCGTAAACTGTTGAACTGATGGTCCGCATTGCTTTAGAATGCAACTCTGGCTGCATCAGCAGTGTTTTCCGGCATAAAAAAATTCGGGTCGGGCGACCCAGCGCACAGCGTATCTGGGGCGTAATTCGGGATCGGGGTCAATTGTGTGCGTAAACTGTTGAACTTATGGTCTGCATTGCTTTAGAATGCAACTCTGGCTGCATCAGCAGTGTTTTCCGGCATAAAAAATTCGGGTCGGGCGACCCAGCGAACCGCGTATCTGGGGCGTAATTCGGGATCGGGGTCAATTGTGTGCGTAAACTGTTGAACTGATGGTCCGCATTGCTTTAGAATGCAACTCTGGCTGCATCAGCAATGTTTTCCGGCATAAAAAATTCGGGTCGGGCGACCCAGCGGACAGCGTATCTGGGGCGTTATTCGGGATCGGGGTCAATTGTGTGCGTAAACTGTTGAACTGATGGTCCGCATTGCTTTAGAATGCAACTCTAGCTGCATCAGCAGTGTTTTCCGGCATAAAAAAAATTCGGGTCGGGCGACCCAGCGCACAGCGTATCTGGGGCGTAATTCGGGATCGGGGTCAATTGTGTGCGTAAACTGTTGAACTGATGGTCCGCATTGCTTTAGAATGCAACTCTGGCGGCATCAGCAGTGTTTTCCGGCATAAAAAAAATTCGTGTCGGGCGATCCAGCGCACAGCGTATCAGGGGCATAATTCGGGATAGGGGTCAATTGTGTGCGTAAACTGTTGAACTGATGGCCTGTATTGCTTTAGAATGCAACTCTGGCTGCATCAGCAGTGTTTTCCGGCATAAAAAAATTCGGGTCGGGCGACCCAGCGCACAGCGTATCTGGGGCGTAATTCGGGATTGGGGTCAATTGTGTGCGTAAACTGTTGAACTGATTTTCCGCATTGCTTTAGAATGCAACTCTGGCTGCATCAGCAGTGTTTTCCGGCATAAAAAAATTCGGGTCGGGCGACCCAGCGCACATCGTATCATGGGCGTAATTCGGGATCGGGGTCAATTGTGTGCGTAAACTGTTGAACTGATGGTCCGCATTGCTTTAGAATGCAACTCTGGCTGCATCAGCAGTGTTTTCCGGCATCGAAAAAATTCGGGTCGGGCGACCCAGCGCACAGCGTATCATGGGCGTAATTCGGGATCGGGGTCAATTGTGTGCGTAAACTGTTGAACTGATGGTCCGCATTGCTTTAGAATGCAACTCTGGCTGCATCAGCAGTGTTTTCCGGCATAAAAAAAATTCGGGTCGGGCGACCCAGCGCACAGCGAATCTGGGGCGTAATTCGGGATCGGGGTCAATTGTGTGCGTAAACTGTTGAACTGATGGTCCGCATTGCTTTAGAATGCAACTCTGGCTGCATCAGCAGTGTTTACCGGCATAAAACAAATTCGGGTCGGGCGACCCAGCGCACAGCGTATCTGGGGCGTAATTCGGGATCGGGGTCAATTGTGTGCGGAAACTGTTGAACTGATGGTCCGCATTGCTTTAGAATGCAACTCTGGCTGCATCAGCAGTGTTTTCCGGCATTAAAAATCGGGTCGTGCGACCCAGCGCACAGCGTATCTGGGGCGTAATTCGGGATCGAGGTCAATTGTGTGCGGAAACTGTTGAACTGATGGTCCGCATTGCTTTAGAATGCAACTCTGGCTGCATTAGCAGTGTTTTCCGGCATAAAAAAATCGGGTCGTGCGTCCCAGCGCACAGCGTAAATGGGGCGTAATTCGGGATCGGGGTCAATTGTGTGCGTAAACTGTTGAACTGATGGTCCGCATTGTTTTAGAATGCAACTCTGGCTGCATCAGCAGTGTTTTCCGGAATAAAAAAATCGGGTCGTGCGACCCAGCGCACAGCGTAAATGGGTCGTAATTCGGGATCGGGGTCAATTGTGTGCGTAAACTGTTGAACTGATGGTCCGCATTGCTTTAGAATGCAACTCTGGCTTCATCAGCAGTGTTTTCCGGCATAAGAAAAATTCGGGTCGGGCGACCCAGCTCACAGCGTATGATGGGCGTAATTCGGGATCGGGGTCAATTGTGTGCGTAAACTGTTGAACTGATGGTCCGCATTGCTTTAGAATGCAACTCTGGCTGCATTAGCAATGTTTTCCGGCATAGAAAAATTCGGGTCGGGCGATCCAGCGCACAGCGTATCTGGGGCGTTATTCTGGATCGGGGTCAATTGTGTGCGTAAACTGTTGAACTGATGGTCCGCATTGCTTTAGAATGCAACTCTGGCTGCATCAGCAGTGTTTTCCGGCATCAAAAAAATTCGGGTCGGGCGACCCAGCGCACAGCGTATCATGAGCGTTATTCGGGATCGGGGTCAATTGTGTGCGTAAACTGTTGAACTGATGGTCCGCATTGCTTTAGAATGCAACTCTGGCTGCATCAGCAGTGTTTTCCGGCATAAAAAAAATTCGGGTCGGGCGACCCAGCGCACAGCGTATCATGAGCGTAATTCGGGATCGGGGTCAATTGTGTGCGTAAACTGTTGAACTGATGGTCCGCATTGCTTTAGAATGCAACTCTGGCTGCATCAGCAGTGTTTTCCGGCATAAAAAAAATTCGGGTCGGGCGACCCAGCGCACAGCGTATCTGGGGCGTAATCCGGGATCGGGGTCAATTGTGTGCGTAAACTGTTGAACTGATGGTCCGCATTGCTTTAGAATGCAACTCTGGCTGCATCAGCAGTGTTTTCCGGCATAAAAAAAATCGGGTCTGGCGACCCAGCGCACAGCGAATGCAACTCTGGCTGCATCAGCAGTGTTTTCCGGCATACAAAATTCGGGATGGGTGACCCAGCGTACAGCGTATCTGGGGCATAATTCGGGATCGGGGTCAATTTTGTGCGTAAACTGTTGAACTGATGGTCCGCATTGCTTTAGAATGCAACTCTAGCTGCATCAGCAGTGTTTTCCGGCATAAAACAAATTCGGCTCGGGCGACCCAGCGCACAGCGTATCTGGGGCGTAATTCGGGATCGGGGTCAATTGTGTGCGTAAACTGTTGAACTGATGGTCTGCATTGCTTTAGAATGCAACTCTGGCTGCATCAGCAGTGTTTTCCGGCATAAAAAATCGGGTCGTGCGACCCAGCGCACAGCGTAAATGGGGCGTAATTCGGGATCGAGGTCAATTGTGTGCGGAAACTGTTGAACTGATGGTCCGCATTGCTTTAGAATGCAACTCTGGCTGCATCAGCAGTGTTTTCCGGCATAAAAAAATCGGGTCGTGCGTCCCAGCGCACAGCGTAAATGGGGCGTAATTCGGGATCGGGGTCAATTGTGTGCGTAAAGTGTTGAACTGATGGTCCGCATTGTTTTAGAATGCAACTCTGGCTGCATCAGCAGTGTTTTCCGGAATAAAAAAATCGGGTCGTGCGACCCAGCGCACAGCGTAAATGGGGCGTAATTCGGGATCGGGGTCAATTGTGTGCGTAAACTGTTGAACTGATGGTTCGCATTGCTTTAGAATGCAACTCTGGCTTCATCAGCAGTGTTTTCCGGCATAAAAAAATTCGGGTCGGGCGACCCAGCGCACAGCGTATCATGAGCGTAATTCGGGATCGGGGTCAATTGTGTGCGTAAACTGTTGAACTGATGGTCCGCATTGCTTTAGAATGCAACTCTGGCTGCATCAGCAGTGTTTTTCGGCATAAAAAAAATTCGGGTCGGGCGACCCAGCGCACAGCGTATCATGAGCGTAATTCGGGATCGGGGTCAATTGTGTGCGTAAACTGTTGAACTGATGGTCCGCATTGCTTTAGAATGCAACTCTGGCTGCATCAGCAGTGTTTTCCGGCATAAAAAAAATTCGGGTCGGGCGACCCAGCGCACAGCGTATCTGGGGCGTAATTCGGGATCGGGGTCAATTGTGTGCGTAAACTGTTGAACTGATGGTCTGCATTGCTTTAGAATGGAACTTTGGCTGCATCAGCAGTGTTGTGCGGTATAAAAAAAATCGGGTCTGGCGACCCAGCGCACAGCGAATGCAACTCTGGCTGCATCAGCAGTGTTTTCCGGCATAAAAAAATTCGGGATGGGTGACCCAGCGTACAGCGTATCTGGGGCATAATTCGGGATCGGGGTCAATTTTGTGCTTAAACTGTTGAACTGATGGTCCGCATTGCTTTAGAATGCAACTCTAGCTGCATCAGCAGTGTTTTCCGGCATAAAACAAATTCGGGTCGGGCGACCCAGCGCACAGCGTATCTGGGGCGTAATTCGGGATCGGGGTCAATTGTGTGCGTAAACTGTTGAACTGATGGTCTGCATTGCTTTAGAATGCAACTCTGGCTGCATCAGCAGTGTTTTCCGGCATAAAAAATCGGGTCGTGCGACCCAGCGCACAGCGTAAATGGGGCGTAATTCGGGATCGAGGTCAATTGTGTGCGGAAACTGTTGAACTGATGGTCCGCATTGCTTTAGAATGCAACTCTGTCTGCATCAGCAGTGTTTTCCGGCATAAAAAAATCGGGTCGTGCGTCCCAGCGCACAGCGTATCTGGGGCGTAATTCGGGATCGGGGTCAATTGTGTGCGTAAAGTGTTGAACTGATGGTCCGCATTGTTTTAGAATGCAACTCTGGCTGCATCAGCAGTGTTTTCCGGAATAAAAAAATCGGGTCGTGCGACCCAGCGCACAGCGTAAATGGGGCGTAATTCGGGATCGGGGTCAATTGTGTGCGTAAACTGTTGAACTGATGGTTCGCATTGCTTTAGAATGCAACTCTGGCTTCATCAGCAGTGTTTTCCGGCATAAAAAAATTCGGGTCGGGCGACCCAGCGCACAGCGTATGATGGGCTTAATTCGGGATCGGGGTCAATTGTGTGCGTAAACTGTTGAACTGATGGTCCGCATTGCTTTAGAATGCAACTCTGGCTGCATCAGCAGTGTTTTTCGGCATAAAAAAAATTCGGGTCGGGCGACCCAGCGCACAGCGTATCATGAGCGTAATTCGGGATCGGGGTCAATTGTGTGCGTAAACTGTTGAACTGATGGTCCGCATTGCTTTAGAATGCAACTCTGGCTGCATCAGCAGTGTTTTCCGGCATAAAAAAAATTCGGGTCGGGCGACCCAGCGCACAGCGTATCTGGGGCCAAATTCGGGATCGGGGTCAATTGTGTGCGTAAACTGTTGAACTGATGGTCCACATTGCTTTAGAATGCAACTCTGGCTGCATCAGCAGTGTTTTCCGGCATAAAAAAAATCGGGTCTGGCGACCCAGCGCACAGCGAATGCAACTCTGGCTGCATCAGCAGTGTTTTCCGGCATAAAAAAATTCGGGATGGGTGACCCAGCGTACAGCGTATCTGGGGCATAATTCGGGATCGGGGTCAATTTTGTGCGTAAACTGTTGAACTGATGGTCCGCATTGCTTTAGAATGCAACTCTAGCTGCATCAGCAGTGTTTTCCGGCATAAAACAAATTCGGGTCGGGCGACCCAGCGCACAGCGTATCTGGGGCGTAATTCGGGATCGGGGTCAATTTTGTGCGTAAACTGTTGAACTGATGGTCCGCATTGCTTTAGAATGCAACTCTAGCTGCATCAGCAGTGTTTTCCGGCATAAAACAAATTCGGGTCGGGCGACCCAGCGCACAGCGTATCTGGGGCGTAATTCGGGATCGGGGTCAATTGTGTGCGGAAACTGTTGAACTGATGGTCCGCATTGCTTTAGAATGCAACTCTGGCTGCATCAGCAGTGTTTTCCGGCATTAAAAATCGGGTCGTGCGACCCAGCGCACAGCGTATCTGGGGCGTAATTCGGGATCGAGGTCAATTGTGTGCGGAAACTGTTGAACTGATGGTCCGCATTGCTTTAGAATGCAACTCTGGCTGCATTAGCAGTGTTTTCCGGCATAAAAAAATCGGGTCGTGCGTCCCAGCGCACAGCGTAAATGGGGCGTAATTCGGGATCGGGGTCAATTGTGTGCGTAAACTGTTGAACTGATGGTCCGCATTGTTTTAGAATGCAACTCTGGCTGCATCAGCAGTGTTTTCCGGAATAAAAAAATCGGGTCGTGCGACCCAGCGCACAGCGTAAATGGGTCGTAATTCGGGATCGGGGTCAATTGTGTGCGTAAACTGTTGAACTGATGGTCCGCATTGCTTTAGAATGCAACTCTGGCTTCATCAGCAGTGTTTTCCGGCATCAAAAAAATTCGGGTCGGGCGACCCAGCGCACAGCGTATGATGGGCGTAATTCGGGATCGGGGTCAATTGTGTGCGTAAACTGTTGAACTGATGGTCCGCATTGCTTTAGAATGCAACTCTGGCTGCATTAGCAATGTTTTCCGGCATAAAAAAATTCGGGTCGGGCGACCCAGCGCACAGCGTATCTTGGGCGTTATTCGGGATCGGGGTCAATTGTGTGCGTAAACTGTTGAACTGATGGTCCGCATTGCTTTAGAATGCAACTCTGGCTGCATCAGCAGTGTTTTCCGGCATCAAAAAAATTCGGGTCGGGCGACCCAGCGCACAGCGTATCTTGGGCGTTATTCGGGATCGGGGTCAATTGTGTGCGTAAACTGTTGAACTGATGGTCCGCATTGCTTTAGAATGCAACTCTGGCTGCATCAGCAGTGTTTTCCGGCATAAAAAAATTCGGGTCGGGCGACCCAGCGCACAGCGTATCATGAGCGTAATTCGGGATCGGGGTCAATTGTGTGCGTAAACTGTTGAACTGATGGTCCGCATTGCTTTAGAATGCAACTCTGGCTGCATCAGCAGTGTTTTCCGGCATAAAAAAAATTCGGGTCGGGCGACCCAGCGCACAGCGTATCTGGGGCGTAATCCGGGATCGGGGTCAATTGTGTGCGTAAACTGTTGAACTGATGGTCCGCATTGCTTTAGAATGCAACTCTGGCTGCATCAGCAGTGTTTTCCGGCATAAAAAAAATCGGGTCTGGCGACCCAGCGCACAGCGAATGCAACTCTGGCTGCATCAGCAGTGTTTTCCGGCATACAAAATTCGGGATGGGTGACCCAGCGTACAGCGTATCTGGGGCATAATTCGGGATCGGGGTCAATTTTGTGCGTAAACTGTTGAACTGATGGTCCGCATTGCTTTAGAATGCAACTCTAGCTGCATCAGCAGTGTTTTCCGGCATAAAACAAATTCGGGTCGGGCGACCCAGCGCACAGCGTATCTGGGGCGTAATTCGGGATCGGGGTCAATTGTGTGCGTAAACTGTTGAACTGATGGTCTGCATTGCTTTAGAATGCAACTCTGGCTGCATCAGCAGTGTTTTCCGGCATAAAAAATCGGGTCGTGCGACCCAGCGCACAGCGTAAATGGGGCGTAATTCGGGATCGAGGTCAATTGTGTGCGGAAACTGTTGAACTGATGGTCCGCATTGCTTTAGAATGCAACTCTGGCTGCATCAGCAGTGTTTTCCGGCATAAAAAAATCGGGTCGTGCGTCCCAGCGCACAGCGTAAATGGGGCGTAATTCGGGATCGGGGTCAATTGTGTGCGTAAAGTGTTGAACTGATGGTCCGCATTGTTTTAGAATGCAACTCTGGCTGCATCAGCAGTGTTTTCCGGAATAAAAAAATCGGGTCGTGCGACCCAGCGCACAGCGTAAATGGGGCGTAATTCGGGATCGGGGTCAATTGTGTGCGTAAACTGTTGAACTGATGGTTCGCATTGCTTTAGAATGCAACTCTGGCTTCATCAGCAGTGTTTTCCGGCATAAAAAAATTCGGGTCGGGCGACCCAGCGCACAGCGTATCATGAGCGTAATTCGGGATCGGGGTCAATTGTGTGCGTAAACTGTTGAACTGATGGTCCGCATTGCTTTAGAATGCAACTCTGGCTGCATCAGCAGTGTTTTTCGGCATAAAAAAAATTCGGGTCGGGCGACCCAGCGCACAGCGTATCATGAGCGTAATTCGGGATCGGGGTCAATTGTGTGCGTAAACTGTTGAACTGATGGTCCGCATTGCTTTAGAATGCAACTCTGGCTGCATCAGCAGTGTTTTCCGGCATAAAAAAAATTCGGGTCGGGCGACCCAGCGCACAGCGTATCTGGGGCGTAATTCGGGATCGGGGTCAATTGTGTGCGTAAACTGTTGAACTGATGGTCCGCATTGCTTTAGAATGCAACTCTGGCTGCATCAGCAGTGTTTTCCGGTATAAAAAAAATCTGGTCGGGCGACCCAGCGCACAGCGAATGCAACTCTGGCTGCATCAGCAGTGTTTTCCGGCATAAAAAAATTCGGGATGGGTGACCCAGCGTACAGCGTATCTGGGGCATAATTCGGGATCGGGGTCAATTTTGTGCGTAAACTGTTGAACTGATGGTCCGCATTGCTTTAGAATGCAACTCTAGCTGCATCAGCAGTGTTTTCCGGCATAAAACAAAATCGGGTCGGGCGACCCAGCGCACAGCGTATCTGGGGCGTAATTCGGGATCGGGGTCAATTGTGTGCGTAAACTGTTGAACTGATGGTCTGCATTGCTTTAGAATGCAACTCTGGCTGCATCAGCAGTGTTTTCCGGCATAAAAAATCGGGTCGTGCGACCCAGCGCACAGCGTAAATGGGGCGTAATTCGGGATCGAGGTCAATTGTGTGCGGAAACTGTTGAACTGATGGTCCGCATTGCTTTAGAATGCAACTCTGGCTGCATCAGCAGTGTTTTCCGGCATAAAAAAATCGGGTCGTGCGTCCCAGCGCACAGCGTATCTGGGGCGTAATTCGGGATCGGGTTCAATTGTGTGCGTAAAGTGTTGAACTGATGGTCCGCATTGTTTTAGAATGCAACTCTGGCTGCATCAGCAGTGTTTTCCGGAATAAAAAAATCGGGTCGTGCGACCCAGCGCACAGCGTATCTGAGGCGTAATTCGGGATCGGGGTCAATTGTGTGCGTAAACTGTTGAACTGATGGTTCGCATTGCTTTAGAATGCAACTCTGGCTGCATCAGCAGTGTTTTCCGGCATAAAAAAATCGGGTCGTGCGTCCCAGCGCACAGCGTAAATGGGGCGTAATTCGGGATCGGGGTCAATTGTGTGCGTAAAGTGTTGAACTGATGGTCCGCATTGTTTTAGAATGCAACTCTGGCTGCATCAGCAGTGTTTTCCGGAATAAAAAAATTTCGGGTCGTGCTACCCAGCGCACAGCGTAAATGGGGCGTAATTCGGGATCGGGGTCAATTGTGTGCGTAAAGTGTTGAACTGATGGTCCGCATTGTTTTAGAATGCAACTCTGGCTGCATCAGCAGTGTTTTCCGGAATAAAAAAATCGGGTCGTGCGACCCAGCGCACAGCGTAAATGGGGCGTAATTCGGGATCGGGGTCAATTGTGTGCGTAAACTGTTGAACTGATGGTTCGCATTGCTTTAGAATGCAACTCTGGCTTCATCAGCAGTGTTTTCCGGCATAAAAAAATTCGGGTCGGGCGACCCAGCGCACAGCGTATCATGAGCGTAATTCGGGATCGGGGTCAATTGTGTGCGTAAACTGTTGAACTGATGGTCCGCATTGCTTTAGAATGCAACTCTGGCTGCATCAGCAGTGTTTTTCGGCATAAAAAAAATTCGGGTCGGGCGACCCAGCGCACAGCGTATCATGAGCGTAATTCGGGATCGGGGTCAATTGTGTGCGTAAACTGTTGAACTGATGGTCCGCATTGCTTTAGAATGCAACTCTGGCTGCATCAGCAGTGTTTTCCGGCATAAAAAAAATTCGGGTCGGGCGACCCAGCGCACAGCGTATCTGGGGCGTAATTCGGGATCGGGGTCAATTGTGTGCGTACACTGTTGAACTGATGGTCCGCATTGCTTTAGAATGCAACTCTGGCTGCATCAGCAGTGTTTTCCGGTATAAAAAAAATCGAGTATGGCGACCCAGCGCACAGCGAATGCAACTCTGGCTGCATCAGCAGTGTTTTCCGGCATAAAAAAATTCGGGATGGGTGACCCAGCGTACAGCGTATCTGGGGCATAATTCGGGATCGGGGTCAATTTTGTGCGTAAACTGTTGAACTGATGGTCCGCATTGCTTTAGAATGCAACTCTAGCTGCATCAGCAGTGTTTTCCGGCATAAAACAAATTCGGGTCGGGCGACCCAGCGCACAGCGTATCTGGGGCGTAATTCGGGATCGGGGTCAATTGTGTGCGTAAACTGTTGAACTGATGGTCTGCATTGCTTTAGAATGCAACTCTGGCTGCATCAGCAGTGTTTTCCGGCATAAAAAATCGGGTCGTGCGACCCAGCGCACAGCGTAAATGGGGCGTAATTCGGGATCGAGGTCAATTGTGTGCGGAAACTGTTGAACTGATGGTCCGCATTGCTTTAGAATGCAACTCTGGCTGCATCAGCAGTGTTTTCCGGCATAAAAAAATCGGGTCGTGCGTCCCAGCGCACAGCGTATCTGGGGCGTAATTCGGGATCGGGTTCAATTGTGTGCGTAAAGTGTTGAACTGATGGTTCGCATTGCTTTAGAATGCAACTCTGGCTTCATCAGCAGTGTTTTCCGGCATAAAAAAATTCGGGTCGGGCGACCCAGCGCACAGCGTATGATGGGCGTAATTCGGGATCGGGGTCAATTGTGTGCGTAAACTGTTGAACTGATGGTCCGCATTGCTTTAGAATGCAACTCTGGCTGCATCAGCAGTGTTTTTCGGCATAAAAAAAATTCGGGTCGGGCGACCCAGCGCACAGCGTATCATGAGCGTAATTCGGGATCGGGGTCAATTGTGTGCGTAAACTGTTGAACTGATGGTCCGCATTGCTTTAGAATGCAACTCTGGCTGCATCAGCAGTGTTTTCCGGCATAAAAAAATTCGGGTCGGGCGACCCAGCGCACAGCGTATCTGGGGCGTAATTCGGGATCGGGGTCAATTGTGTGCGTAAACTGTTGAACTGATGGTCCACATTGCTTTAGAATGCAACTCTGGCTGCATCAGCAGTGTTTTCCGGCATAAAAAAATCGGGTCTGGCGACCCAGCGCACAGCGAATGCAACTCTGGCTGCATCAGCAGTGTTTTCCGGCATAAAAAAATTCGGGTTGGGCGACCCAGCGTACAGCGTATCTGGGGCATAATTCGGGATCGGGGTCAATTTTGTGCGTAAACTGTTGAACTGATGGTCCGCATTGCTTTAGAATGCAACTCTGGCTGCATCAGCAGTGTTTTCCGGCATAAAACAAATTCGGGTCGGGCGACCCAGCGCACAGCGTATCTGGGGCGTAATTCGGGATCGGGGTCAATTTTGTGCGTAAACTGTTGAACTGATGGTCCGCATTGCTTTAGAATGCAACTCTGGCTTCATCAGCAGTGTTTTCCGGCATAAAACAAATTCGGGTCGGGCGACCCAGCGCACAGCGTAAATGGGGCGTAATTCGGGATCGAGGTCAATTGTGTGCGGAAACTGTTGAACTGATGGTCCGCATTGCTTTAGAATGCAACTCTGGCTGCATCAGCAGTGTTTTCCGGCATAAAAAAATCGGGTCGTGCGTCCCAGCGCACAGCGTAAATGGGGCGTAATTCGGGATCGGGGTCAATTGTGTGCGTAAACTGTTGAACTGATGGTTCGCATTGTTTTAGAATGCAACTCTGGCTTCATCAGCAGTGTTTTCCGGCATAAAAAAATTCGGGTCGGGCGACCCAGCGCACAGCGTATGATGGGCGTAATTCGGGATCGGGGTCAATTGTGTGCGTAAACTGTTGAACTGATGGTCCGCATTGCTTTAGAATGCAACTCTGGCTGCATCAGCAGTGTTTTTCGGCATAAAAAAATTCGGGTCGGGCGACCCAGCGCACAGCGTATCTGGGGCGTAATTCGGGATCGGGGTCAATTGTGTGCGTAAACTGTTGAACTGATGGTCCGCATTGCTTTAGAATGCAACTCTGGCTGCATCAGCAGTGTTTTCCGGCATAAAAAAAATTCGGGTCGGGCGACCCAGCGCACAGCGTATCATGGGCGTAATTCGGGATCGGGGTCAATTGTGTGCGTAAACTGTTGAACTGATGGTCCGCATTGCTTTAGAATGCAACTCTGGCTGCATCAGCAGTGTTTTCCGGCATAAAAAAAATTCGGGTCGGGCGACCCAGCGCACAGCGTATCTGGGGCGTAATTCGGGATCGGGGTCAATTGTGTGCGTAAACTGTTGAACTGATTGTCCGCATTGCTTTAGAATGCAACTCTGGCTGCATCAGCAGTGTTTTCCGGTATAAAAAGAATTCGGGTCGGGCGACCCAGCGCACAGCGTATCTGGGGCGTAATTCGGGATTGGGGTCAATTGTGTGCGTAAACTGTTGAACTGATGGTCCGCATTGCTTTAGAATGCAACTCTGGCTGCATCAGCAGTGTTTTCCGGCATAAAAAAATTCGGGTCGGGCGACCCAGCGCACAGCGTATCTGGGGCGTAATTCGGGATCGGGGTCAATTGTGTGCGTAAACTGTTGAACTGATGGTCCGCATTGCTTTAGAATGCAACTCTGTCTGCATCAGCAGTGTTTTCCGGCATAAAAAAAATTCGGGTCGGGCGACCCAGCGCACAGCGTATCATGAGCGTAATTCGGGATCGGGGTCAATTGTGTGCGTAAACTGTTGAATTGATGGTCCGCATTGCTTTAGAATGCAACTCTGGCTGCATCAGCAGTGTTTTCCGGCATAAAAAAATTCGGGTATGGCGACCCAGCGCACAGCGTATCATGAGCGTAATTCGGGATCGGGGTCAATTGTGTGCGTAAACTGTTAAACTGATGGTCCGCATTGCTTTAGAATGCAACTCTGGCTGCATCAGCAGTGTTTTTCGGCATAAAAAAAATTCGGGTCGGGCGACCCAGCGCACAGCGAATGCAACTATGGCTGCATCAGCAGTGTTTTCCGGCATAAAAAAATTCGGGTCGGGCGACCCAGCGTACAGCGTATCATGGGCGTAATTCGGGATCGGGGTCTATTGTGTGCGTAAACTGTTGAACTGATGGTCCGCATTGCTTTAGAATGCAACTCTGGCTGCATCAGCAGTGTTTTCCTGCATCAAAAAAATTCGGGTCGAGCGACCCAACGCACAGCTTATCATGAGCGTAATTCGGGATCGGGGTCAATTGTGTGCGTAAACTGTTGAACTGATGGTCCGCATTGCTTTAGAATGAAACTCTGGCTGCATCAGCAGTGTTTTCCGGCATCAAAATAGTTCTGGTCGGGCGACCCAGCGCACAGCGTATCCGGGGCGTAATTCGGGATCGGTGTCAATTGTGTGCGTAAACTGTTGAACTGATGGTCGCATGCTTTAGAATGCAACTCTGGCTGCATCAGCAGTGTTTTCCGGCATAAAAAATCGGGTCGGGCGACCCAGCGCACAGCGTATCATGGGCGAAATTCGGGATCGGGGTCAACTGTGTGCCTAAACTGTTGAACTGATGGTCCGCATTGCTTTAGAATGCTACTCTGGCTGCTTCAGCAGTGTTTTCCGGCATCAAAAAAATTCGGGTCGGGCGACCCAGCGCACAGCGTATCTGGGGCGTAATTCGGTATCGGGGTCAATTGTGTGCGTAAAATGTTTAACTGATGGTCCGCATTGCTTTAGAATGCATCTATGGCTGCATCAGCAGTGTTTTCCGGCATCAAAAAAAATCGGGTCGGGCGACCCAGCGCACAGCGTATCTGGGGCGTAATTCGGGATCGGGGTCAATTGTGTGCGTAAACTGTTGAACTGATGGTCCGCATTGCTTTAGAATGCAACTCTGGCTGCATCAGCAGTGTTTTCCGGCATCAAAAAAATTCGGGTCGGGCGACCCAGCGCACAGCGTATCATGGGCGTAATTCGGGATCGGGGTCAATTGTGTGCGTAAACTGTTGAACTGATGGTCTGCATTGCTTTAGAATGCAACTCTGGCTGCATCAGCAGTGTTTTCCGGCATAAAAAAATCGGGTCGTGCGTCCCAGCGCACAGCGTAAATGGGGCGTAATTCGGGATCGGGGTCAATTGTGTGCGTAAACTGTTGAACTGATGGTCCGCATTGCTTTAGAATGCAACTCTGGCTGCATCAGCAGTGTTTTTCGGCATTAAAAAAATTCGGGTCGGGCGACCCAGCGCACAGCGTATCTTGGGCGTAATTCGGGATTGGGGTCAATTGTGTGCGTAAATTGTTGAACTGATTTTCCGCATTGCTTTAGAATGCAACTCTGGCTGCATCAGCAGTGTTTTCCGGCATAAAAAAATTCGGGTCGAGCGACCCAGCGCACAGCGTATCATGGGCGTAATTCGGGATCGGGGTCAATTGTGTGCGTAAACTGTTGAACTGATGGTCCGCATTGCTTTAGAATGCAACTCTGGCTGCATCAGCAGTGTTTTCCGGCATAAAAACAATTCGGGTCGGGCGACCCAGCGCACAGCGAATTCAACTCTGGCTGCATCAGCAGTGTTTTCCGGCATAAAAAATTCGGGTCGGGCGACCCAGCGGACAGCGTATCTTGGGCGTAATTCGGGATCGGGGTCAATTGTGTGCGTAAACTGTTGAACTGATGGTCCGCATTGCTTTAGAATGCAACTCTGGCTGCATCAGCAGTGTTTTCCGGCATAAAAAAAAATTCGGGTCGGGCGACCCAGCGCACAGCGTATCTGGGGCGTAATTCGGGATTGGGGTCAATTGTGTGCGTAAATTGTTGAACTGATTTTCCGCATTGCTTTAGAATGCAACTCTGGCTGCATCAGCAGTGTTTTCCGGCATAAAAAAATTCGGGTCGGGCGACCCAGCGCACAGCGTATCATGGGCGTAATTCGGGATCGGGGTCAATTGTGTGCGTAAACTGTTGAACTGATGGTCCGCATTGCTTTAGAATGCAACTCTGGCTGCATCAGCAGTGTTTTCCGGCATAAAAACAATTCGGGTCGGGCGACCCAGCGCACAGCGAATTCAACTCTGGCTGCATCAGCAGTGTTTTCCGGCATAAAAAATTCGGGTCGGGCGACCCAGCGGACAGCGTATCTGGGGCGTAATTCGGGATCGGGGTCAATTTTGTGCGTAAACTGTTGAACTGATGGTCTGCATTGCTTTAGAATGCAACTCTGGCTGCATCAGCAGTGTTTTCCGGCATAAAAAAAATTCGGGTCGGTCGACCCAGCGCACAGCGTATCTGGGGCGTAATTCGGGATCGGGGTCAATTGTGTGCGTAAACTGTTGAACTGATGGTCCGCATTGCTTTAGAATGCAACTCTGGCTGCATCAGCAGTGTTTTTCGGCATGAAAAAAATTCGGGCCGGCGACCCAGCGCACAGCGTATCTGGGGCGTAATTCGGGATCGGGGTCAATTGTGTGCGTAAACTGTTGAACTGATGGTCCGCATTGCTTTAGAATGCAACTCTGGCTGCATCAGCAGTGTTTTCCGGCATGAAAAAAATTCGGGTCGAGCGACCCAGCGCACAGCGTATCTGGGGCGTAATTCGGGATCGGGGTCAATTGTGTGCGTAAACTGTTGAACTGATGGTCCGCTTTGCTTTAGAATGCAACTCTGGCTGCATCAGCAGTGTTTTCCGGAAACAAAATATTTCGGGTCGGGCGACCCAGCGCACAGCGTATCATGGGCGTAATTCGGGATCGGTGTCAATTGTGTGCGTAAACTGTTGAACTGATGGTCGCATGCTTTAGAATGCAACTCTGGCTGCATCAGCAGTGTTTTCAGGCATAAAAAAATTCGGGTCGGGCGACCCAGCGCACAGCGTATCTTGGGCGTAATTCGGGATCGGGGCCAATTGTGTGCGTAAACTGTTGAACTGATGGTCCGCATTGCTTTAGAATGCAAATCTGGCTGCATCAGCAGTGTTTTCCGGCATCAAAAAAATTCGGGTCGGGCGACCCAGCGCACAGCGTATCTGGGGCGTAATTCGGGATCGGGGTCAACTGTGTGCGTAAACTGTTGAAATGATGGTCCGCATTGATTTAAAATGCAACTCTGGCTGCATCAGTAGTGTTTTCCGGCATAAAATCAATTCGGGTCTGGCGACCCAGCGAACAGCGTATCTGGGGCGTAATTCGGTATCGGGGTCAATTGTGTGCGTAAACTGTTGAACTGATGGTCCGCATTGCTTTAGAATGCAACTCTGGCTGCATCAGCAGTGTTTTCCGGCATAAAAAAATTCGGGTCGGGCGACCCAGCGCACAGCGTACCATGGGCGTAATTCGGGATCGGGGGCCATTGTGTGCGTAAACTGTTGAAATGATGGTCCGCATTGCTTTAGAATGCAACTCTGGCTGCATCAGTAGTGTTTTCCGGCATAAAAACAATTCGGGTCGGGCGACCCAGCGAACAGCGTATCTTGGGCGTAATTCGGGATCGGGGTCAATTGTGTGCGTAAACTGTTGAAATGATGGCGCGCATTGCTTGAGAATGCAACTCTGGCTGCATCAGCAGTGTTTTTCGGCATTAAAAAAATTCGGGTCGGGCGACCCAGCGCACAGCGTATCTGGGGCGTAATTCGGGATCGGGGTCAATTGTGTGCGTAAACTGTTGAACTGATGGTCCGCATTGCTTTAGAATGCAACTCTGGCTGCATCAGCAGTGTTTTTCGGCATTAAAAAAATTCGGGTCGGGCGACCCAGCGCACAGCGTATCTGGGGCGTAATTCGGGATCGGGGTCAATTGTGTGCGTAAACTGTTGAACTGATGGTCCGCATTGCTTTAGAATGCAACTCTGGCTGCATCAGTAGTGTTTTCCGGCATAAAATCAATTCGGGTCTGGCGACCCAGCGAACAGCGTATCTGGGGCGTAATTCGGTATCGGGGTCAATTGTGTGCGTAAACTGTTGAACTGATGGTCCGCAATGCTTTAGAATGCAACTCTGGCTGCATCAGCAGTGTTTTCCGGCATAAAAAAATTCGGGTCGGGCGACCCAGCGCACAGCGTACCATGGGCGTAATTCGGGATCGGGGGCCATTGTGTGCGTAAACTGTTGAACTGATGGTCCGCATTGCTTTAGAATGCAACTCTGGCTGCATCAGTAGTGTTTTCCGGCATAAAAACAATTCGGGTCGGGCGACCCAGCGAACAGCGTATCTTGGGCGTAATTCGGGATCGGGGTCAATTGTGTGCGTAAACTGTTGAACTGATGGCGCGCATTGCTTTAGAATGCAACTCTAGCTGCATCAGCAGTGTTTTCTGGCATTAAAAAAAATTCGGGTCGGGCGACCCAGCGCACAGCGTATCTGGGGCGTAATTCGGGATCGGTGTCAATTGTGAGCGTAAACTGTTGAACTGATGGTCCGCATGCTTTAGAATGCAACTCTGGCTGCATCAGCAGTGTTTTCCGGCATAAAAAATTCGGGTCGGGCGACCCAGCGCACAGCGTATCATGGGCGTAATTCGGGATCGGGGTCAATTGTGTGCGTAAACTGTTGAACTGATGGTCCGCATTGCTTTAGAATGCAACTCTGGCTGCATCAGCAGTGTTTTCCGGCATAAAAACAATTCGGGTCGGGCGACCCAGCGAACAGCGTATCTGGGGCGTAATTCGGAATCGGGGTCAATTGTGTGCATAAACTGTTGAACTGATGGTCCGCATTGCTTTAGAATGCAACTCTGGCTGCATCAGCAGTGTTTTCCGGCATAAAAAAAATTCGGGTCGGGCGACCCAGCGCACAGCGAATGCAACTCTGGCTGCATCAGCAGTGTTTTCCGGCATAAAAAGATTCGGGTCGGGCGACCCAGCGCACAGCGTATCTTGGGCGTAATTCGGGATCGGGGTCAATTGTGTGCGTAAACTGTTGAACTGATGGTCCGCATTGCTTTAGAATGCAACTCTGGCTGCATCAGCAGTGTTTTACGCAAAAAAAATCGGGTCGAGCGACCCAGCGCACAGCGTATCTGGGGCGTAATTCGGGATCGGGGTCAATTGTGTGCGTAAACTGTTGAACTGATGGTCCGCATTGCTTTAGAATGCAACTCTGGCTGCATCATCAGTGTTTTCCGGCATAAAAAAATTCGGGTCGGGCGACCCAGCGCACAGCGTATCTGGGGCGTAATTCGGGATCGGGGTCAATTGTGTGCGTAAACTGTTGAACTGATGGTCCGCATTGCTTTAGAATGCAACACTAGCTGCATCAGCAGTGTTTTCCGGCATAAAAAAAAATTCGGGTCGGGCGACCCAGCGAACCGCGTATCTGGGGCGTAATTTGGGATCAGGGTCAATTGTGTGCGTAAACTGTTGAACTGATGGTCTGCATTTCTTTAGAATGCAACTCTGGCTGCATCAGCAGTGTTTCCCGGCATAAAAAAATTCGTGTCGGGAGATCCAGCGCACAGCGTATCAGGGGCATAATTCGGGATCGGGGTCAATTGTGTGCGTAAACTGTTGAACTGATGGTCCGCATTGCTTTAGAATGCAACTCTGGCTGCATCAGCAGTGTTTTCCGGCATAAAAAATTCGGGTCGGGCGACCCAGCGCACAGCGTATCTTGGGTGTAATTCGAGATCGGGGTCAATTGTGTGCGTAAATTGTTGAACTGATGGTCCACATTGCTATAGAATGCAACTCTGGCTGCATCAGCAGTGTTTTCCGGCATGAAAAAATTCGTGTCGGGCGATCACGCGCACAGCGTATCAGGGGCATAATTCGGGATCGGGGTCAATTGTGTGCGTAAACTGTTGAAATGATGGTCCGCATTGCTTTAGAATGCAACTCTGGCTGCATCAGCAGTGTTTTCCGGCATAAAAAAATTCGGGTCGCCCGACCCAGCGCACAGCGTATCATGGGCGTAATTCGGGATCGGGGTCAATTGTGTGCGTAAACTGTTGTACTGATGGTCCGCTTTGCTTTAGAATGCAACTCTGGCTGCATCAGCAGTGTTTTCCGGCATAAAAAAAAATCGGATCGGGGTCAATTGTGTGCGTAAACTGTTGAACTGATGGTCCGCATTGCTTTAGAATGCAACTCTGGCTGCATCAGCAGTGTTTTTCGGCATCAAAAAAATTCGGGTCGGGCGACCCAGCGCACAGCGTATCTGGGGCGTAATTCGGGATCGGGGTCAATTGTGTGCGTAAATTGTTGAACTGATGTTCCGCATTGCTTTAGAATGCAACTCTGGCTGCATCAGCAGTGTTTTCCGGCATAAAAAAATCTGGTCGGGCGACCCAGCGCACAGCGTATCTGGGGCGTAATTCGGGATCGGGGTCAATTGTGTGCGTAAACTGTTGAACTGATGGTCCGCATTGCTTTAGAATGCAACTCTGGCTGCATCAGCAGTGTTTTCCGGCATAAAAAAAATCGTGTCGGGCGACCCAGCGCACAGCGTATCTGGGGCGTAATTCGGGATCGGGGTCAATTGTGTGCGTAAACTGTTGAACTGATGGTTCGCATTGCTTTAGAATGCAACTCTGGCTGCATCAGCAGTGTTTTCCGGCATAAAAAAAAATCGTGTATGGCGACCCAGCGCACAGCGTATCTGGGGCGTAATTCGGGATCGGGGTCAATTGTGTGCGTAAACTGTTGAACTGATGGTCCGCATTGCTTTAGAATGCAACTCTGGCTGCATCAGCAGTGTTTTCCAGCATAAAATAAATTCGGGTCGGGCGACCCAGCGCACAGCGTATCTGGGGCGTAATTCGGGATCGGGGTTAATTGTGTGCGTAATCTATTGAACTGATGGTCCGCATTGCTTTAGAATGCAACTCTGGCTGTATCAGCAGTGTTTTCCGGCCAAAAAAAATTCGGGTCGGGCGACCCAGCGCACAGCGTATCTGGGGCGTAATTCGGGATCGGGGTCAATTGTGTGCGTAAAGTGTTGAACTGATGGTCCGCATTGCTTTAGAATGTAACTCTGGCTGCATCAGCAGTGTTTTCCGGCATAAAAAAATTCGGGTCGGGCGACCCAGCGCACAGCGTATCTGGGGCGTAATTCGGGATCGGGGTCAATTGTGTGCGGAAACTGTTGAACTGATGGTCCGCATTGCTTTAGAATGCAACTCTGGCTGCATCAGCAGTGTTTTCCGGCATAAAAAATTCGGGTCGGGCGACCCAGCGCACATCGTATCTGAGACGTTATTCGGGATCGGGGTCAATTGTGTGCGTAAAGTGTTGAACTGATGGTCCGCATTGCTTTAGAATGCAACTCTAGCTGCATCAGCAGTGTTTTCCGGCATAAAACAAATTCGGGTCGGGCGACCCAGCGCACAGCGTATCTGGGGCGTAATTCGGGATCGGGGTCAATTGTGTGCGTAAACTGTTGAACTGATGGTCTGCATTGCTTTAGAATGCAACTCTGGCTGCATCAGCAGTGTTTTCCGGCATAAAAAATCGGGTCGTGCGACCCAGCGCACAGCGTAAATGGGGCGTAATTCGGGATCGAGGTCAATTGTGTGCGGAAACTGTTGAACTGATGGTCCGCATTGCTTTAGAATGCAACTCTGGCTGCATCAGCAGTGTTTTCCGGCATAAAAAAATCGGGTCGTGCGTCCCAGCGCACAGCGTAAATGGGGCGTAATTCGGGATCGGGGTCAATTGTGTGCGTAAACTGTTGAACTGATGGTCCGCATTGTTTTAGAATGCAACTCTGGCTGCATCAGCAGTGTTTTCCGGAATAAAAAAATCGGGTCGTGCGACCCAGCGCACAGCGTAAATGGGGCGTAATTCGGGATCGTGGTCAATTGTGTGCGTAAACTGTTGAACTGATGGTCCGCATTGCTTTAGAATGCAACTCTGGCTTCATCAGCAGTGTTTTCCGGCATAAAAAAATTCGGGTCGGGCGACCCAGCGCACAGCGTATCATGGGCGTAATTCGGGATCGGGGTCATTTGTGTGCGTAAACTGTTGAAATGATGGTCCGCATTGCTTTAGAATGCAACTCTGGCTGCATCAGTAGTGTTTTCCGGCATAAAAACAATTCGGGTCTGGCGACCCAGCGAACAGCGTATCTGGGGCGTAATTCGGGATCGGGGTCAATTGTGTGCGTAAACTGTTGAACTGATGGCGCGCATTGCTTTAGAATGCAACTCTAGCTGCATCAGCAGTGTTTTCTGGCATTAAAAAAAATTCGGGTCGGGCGACCCAGCGCACAGCGTATCTGGGGCGTAATTCGGGATCGGTGTCAATTGTGAGCGTAAACTGTTGAACTGATGGTCCGCATGCTTTAGAATGCAACTCTGGCTGCATCAGCAGTGTTTTCCGGCATTAAAAAAAAATTCGGGTCTCGCGACCCAGCGCACAGCGTATCTTGGGCGTAATTCGGGATCGGGGTCAATTGTGTGCGTAAACTGTTGAACTGATGTCGCGCATTGCTTTAGAATGCAACTCTAGCTGCATCAGCAGTGTTTTTCGGCATTAAAAAAATTCGGGTCGGGCGACCCAGCGCACAGCGTATCATGGGCGTAATTCGGGATCGGGGTCAATTGTGTGCGTAAACTGTTGAACTGATGGTCCGCATTGCTTTAGAATGCAACTCTGGCTGCATCAGCAGTGTTTTCCGGCATAAAAAAATTCGGGTCGGGCGACCCAGCGCACAGCGTATCATGGGCGTAATTCGGGATCGGGGTCAATTGTGTGCGTAAACTGTTGAACTGATGGTCCGCATTGCTTTAGAATGCAACTCTGGCTGCATCAGCAGTGTTTTCCGGCATAAAAACAATTCGGGTCGTGCGACCCAGCGAACAGCGTATATGGGGCGTAATTCGGAATCGGGGTCAATTGTGTGCGTAAACTGTTGAACTGATGGTCCGCATTGCTTTAGAATGCAACTCTGGCTGCATCAGCAGTGTTTTCCGGCATAAAAAAAATTCGGGTCGGACGACCCAGCGCACAGCGAATGCAACTCTGGCTGCATCAGTAGTGTTTTCCGGCATAAAAAAATTCGGGTCGGGCGACCCAGCGTACAGCGTATCATGGGCGTAATTCGGGATCGGGGTCAATTGTATGCGTAAACTGTTGAACTGATGGTCTGCATTGCTTTAGAATGCAACTCTGGCAGCATCAGCAGTGTTTTCCTGCATCAAAAAAATTCGGGTCGAGCGACCCAGCGCACAGCGTATCTGGGGCGTAATTCGGGATCGGGGTCAATTGTGTGCGTAAAGTGTTGAACTGATGGTCCGCATTGCTTAAGAATGAAACTCTGGCTGCATCAGCAGTGTTTTCCGGCATCAAAATATTTCGGGTCGGGCGACCCAGCGCACAGCGTATCATGGGGCGTAATTCGGGATTGGGGTCAATTGTGTGCGTAAACTGTTGAACTGATGGTCCGCATTGCTTTAGAATGCAACTCTGGCTGCATCAGCAGTGTTTTCCGGCATAAAAAAAAATCGGGTCGGGCGACCCAGCGCACAGCGTATCTGGGGCGTAATTCGGGATCGGGGTCAATTGTGTGCGTAAACTGTTGAACTGATGGTCCGCATTGCTTTAGAATGCAACTCTGGCTGCATCAGCAGTGTTTTCCGGCATAAAAAAAATTCGGGTCGGGCGACCCAGCGCACAGCGAATTCAACTCTGGCTGCATCAGCAGTGTTTTCCGGCATAAAAAAAATTCGGGTCGGGCGACCCAGCGCACAGCGTATCTGGGGCGTAATTCGGGATCGGGGTCAATTGTGTGCGTAAACTGTTGAACTGATGGTCCGCATTGCTTTAGAATGCAAATCTGGCTGCATCAGCAGTGTTTTCCGGCATAAAAAAAATTCGGGTCGGGCGACCCAGCGCACAGCGTATCTGGGGCGTAATTCGGGATCGGGGTCAATTGTGTGCGTAAACTGTTGAACTGATGGTCTGCATTGCTTTAGAATGCAACTCTGGCTGCATCAGCAGTGTTTTCCGGCATAAAAAAAATTCGGGTCGGGCGACCCAGCGCACAGCGTATCTGGGGCGTAATTCGGGATCGGGGTCAATTGTGTGCGTAAACTGTTGAACTGATGGTCCGCATTGCTTTAGAATGCAACTCTGGCTGCATCAGCAGTGTTTTCCGGCATAAAAAATTCGGGTCGGGCGACCCAGCGCACAGCGTATCTGGGGCGTAATTCTGGATCTTAGTCAATTGTGTGCGTAAACTGTTGAACTGATGGTCCGCATTGCTTTAGAATGCAACTCTGGCTGCATCAGCAGTGTTTTCCGGCATCAAAAAAAATCGGGTCGGGCGACCCAGCGCACAGCGTATCATGAGCGTAATTCTGGATCGGAGTCAATTGTGTGCGTAAACTATTGAACTGATGGTCCGCATTGCTTAAGAATGCAACTCTGGCTGCATCAGCAGTGTTTTCCGGCATAAAAAATTCGGGTCGGGCGACCCAGCGCACAGCGTATCTTGGGCGTAATTCGAGATCGGGGTCAATTGTGTGCATAAACTGTTGAACTGATGGTCCACATTGATATAGAATGCAACTCTGGCTGCATCAGCAGTGTTTTCCGGCATAAAAAAATTCGTGTCGGGCGATCACGCGCACAGCGTATCAGGGGCATAATTCGGGATCGGGGTCAATTGTGTGCGTAAACTGTTGAACTGATGGTCCGCATTGCTTTAGAATGCAACTCTGGCTGCATCAGCAGTGTTTTCCGGCATAAAAAAATTCGGGTCGCCCGACCCAGCGCACAGCGTATCATGGGCGTAATTCGGGATCGGGGTCAATTGTGTGCGTAAACTGTTGTACTGATGGTCCGCATTGCTTTAGAATGCAACTCTGGCTGCATCAGCAGTGTTTTCCGGCATAAAAAAAATTCGGGTCGGGCGACCCAGCGCACAGCGTATCTTGGGCGTAATTCGGGATCGGGGTCAATTGTGTGCGTAAACTGTTGAACTGATGGTCCGCATTGCTTTAGAATGCAACTCTAGCTGCATCAGCAGTGTTTTCCGGCATAAAAAAAATTCGGGTCGGGCGACCCAGCGCACAGCGTATCTGGGGCGTAATTCGGGATCGGGGTCAATTGTGTGCGTAAACTGTTGAACTGATGGTCCGCATTGCTTTAGAATGCAACTCTGGCGGCATCAGCAGTGTTTTCCGGCATAAAAAAATTCGTGTCGGGCGATCCAGCGCACAGCGTATCAGGGGCATAATTCGGGATAGGGGTCAATTGTGTGCGTAAACTGTTGAACTGATGGCCTGTATTGCTTTAGAATGCAACTCTGGCTGCATCAGCAGTGTTTTCCGGCAAAAAAAATTCGGGTCGGGCGACCCAGCGCACAGCGTATCTGGGGCGTAATTCGGGATTGGGGTCAATTGTGTGCGTAAACTGTTGAACTGATTTTCCGCATTGCTTTAGAATGCAACTCTGGCTGCATCAGCAGTGTTTTCCGGCATAAACAAATTCGGGTCGGGCGACCCAGCGCACAGCGTATCATGGGCTTAATTCGGGATCGGGGTCAATTGTGTGCGTAAACTGTTGAACTGATGGTCCGCATTGCTTTAGAATGCAACTCTGGCTGCATCAGCAGTGTTTTCCGGCATCAATTTTTTTCGGGTCGGGCGACCCAGCGCACAGCGTATCTGGGGCGTAATTCGGGATCGGGGTCAATTGTGTGCGTAAACTGTTGAACTGATGGTCCGCATTGCTTTAGAATGCAACTCTGGCTGCATCAGCAGTGTTTTCCGGCATAAAAAAAATCGGGTCGGGCGACCCAGCGCACAGCGTATCTTGGGCGTAATTCGGGATCGGGGTCAATTGTGTGCGTAAACTGTTGAACTGATGGTCCGCATTGCTTTAGAATGCAACTCTGGCTGCATCAGCAGTGTTTTCCGGCATAAAAAAAATTCGGGTCGGGCGACCCAGCGCACAACGTATCTGGGGCGTAATTCGGGATCGGGGTCAATTGTGTGCGGAAACTGTTGAACTGATGGTCCGCATTGTTTTAGAATGCAACTCTGGCTGCATCAGCAGTGTTTTCCGGCATAAAAAATTCGGGTCGGGCGACCCAGCGCACAGCGTATCTGGGGCGTTATTCGGGATGGGGGTCAATTGTGTGCGTAAAGTGTTGAACTGATGGTCCGCATTGCTTTAGAATGCAACTCTGGCTGCATCAGCAGTGTTTTCCGGCATAAAAAAATTGGGGTCGGGCGACCCAGCGCACAGCGTATCTTGGGCGTAATTCGGGATCGGGGTCAATTGTGTGCGTAAACTGTTGAACTGATTGTCCGCATTGCTTTAGAATGCAACTCTGGCTGCATCAGCAGTGTTTTTCGGTATAAAAAAAATCGGGTCGGGCGATCCAGCGCACAGCGTATCTGGGGCGTAATTCGGGATCGGGGTCAATTGTGTGCGTAAACTGTTGAACTGATGGTCCGCATTGCTTTAGAATGCAACTCTGGCTGCATCAGCAGTGTTTTCCGGCATAAACAAAATTCGGGTCGGGCGACCCAGCGCACAGCGTATCATGGGCGTAATTCGGGATCGGGGTCAATTGTGTGCGTAAACTGTTGAACTGATGGTCCGCATTGCTTTAGAATGCAACTCTGGCTGCATCAGCAATGTTTTCCGGCATAAAAAAATTGGGGTCGGGCGACCCAGCGCACAGCGTATCCGTGGCGTAATTCGGGATCGGGGTCAATTGTGTGCGTAAACTGTTGAACTGATTGTCCGCATTGCTTTAGAATGCAACTCTGGCTGCATCAGCAGTGTTTTCCGGCTTAAACAAAATTCGGGTCGGGCGACCCAGCGCACAGCGTATCTGGGGCGTAATTCGGGATCGGGGTCAATTGTGTGCGTAAACTGTTGAACTGATGGTCCGCATTGCTTTAGAATGCAACTCTGGCTGCATCAGCAGTGTTTTCCAGCTTAAATAAATTCGGGTCGGGCGACCCAGCGCACAGCGTATCTGGGGCGTAATTCGGGATCGGGGTTAATTGTGTGCGTAATCTATTGAACTGATTGTCCGCATTGCTTTAGAATGCAACTCTGGCTGTATCAGCAGTGTTTTCCGGCCAAAAAAAATTCGGGTCGGGCGACCCAGCGCACAGCGTATCTGGGGCGTAATTCGGGATCGGGGTCAATTGTGTGCGTAAAGTGTTGAACTGATGGTCCGCATTGCTTTAGAATGTAACTCTGGCTGCATCAGCAGTGTTTTCCGGCATAAAAAAATTCGGGTCGGGCGACCCAGCGCACAGCGTATCTGGGGCGTAATTCGGGATCGGGGTCAATTGTGTGCGGAAACTGTTGAACTGATGGTCCGCATTGCTTTAGAATGCAACTCTGGCTGCATCAGCAGTGTTTTCCGGCATAAAAAATTCGGGTCGGGCGACCCAGCGCACATCGTGTCTGAGACGTTATTCGGGATCGGGGTCAATTGTGTGCGTAAAGTGTTGAACTGATGGTCCGCATTGCTTTAGAATGCAACTCTAGCTGCATCAGCAGTGTTTTCCGGCATAAAACAAATTCAGGGTCGGGCGACCCAGCGCACAGCGTATCTGGGGCGTAATTCGGGATCGGGGTCAATTGTGTGCGTAAACTGTTGAACTGATGGTCTGCATTGCTTTAGAATGCAACTCTGGCTGCATCAGCAGTGTTTTCCGGCATAAAAAATCGGGTCGTGCGACCCAGCGCACAGCGTAAATGGGGCGTAATTCGGGATCGAGGTCAATTGTGTGCGGAAACTGTTGAACTGATGGTCCGCATTGCTTTAGAATGCAACTCTGGCTGCATCAGCAGTGTTTTCCGGCATAAAAAAATCGGGTCGTGCGTCCCAGCGCACAGCGTAAATGGGGCGTAATTCGGGATCGGGGTCAATTGTGTGCGTAAACTGTTGAACTGATGGTCCGCATTGTTTTAGAATGCAACTCTGGCTGCATCAGCAGTGTTTTCCGGAATAAAAAAATCGGGTCGTGCGACCCAGCGCACAGCGTAAATGGGGCGTAATTCGGGATCGTGGTCAATTGTGTGCGTAAACTGTTGAACTAATGGTCCGCATTGCTTTAGAATGCAACTCTGGCTTCATCAGCAGTGTTTTCCGGCATAAAAAAATTCGGGTCGGGCGACCCAGCGCACAGCGTATCATGGGCGTAATTCGGGATCGGGGTCATTTGTGTGCGTAAACTGTTGAAATGATGGTCCGCATTGCTTTAGAATGCAACTCTGGCTGCATCAGCAATGTTTTCCGGCATAAAAAAATTGGGGTCGGGCGACCCAGCGCACAGCGTATCCGTGGCGTAATTCGGGATCGGGGTCAATTGTGTGCGTAAACTGTTGAACTGATTGTCCGCATTGCTTTAGAATGCAACTCTGGCTGCATCAGCAGTGTTTTCCGGCAAAACAAAATTCGGGTCGGGCGACCCAGCGAACAGCGTATCTGGGGCGTAATTCGGGATCGGGGTCAATTGTGTGCGTAAACTGTTGAACTGATGGTCCGCATTGCTTTAGAATGCAACTCTGGCTGCATCAGCAGTGTTTTCCAGCATAAAAAAAATTCGGGTCGGGCGACCCAGCGCACAGCGTATCTGGGGCGTAATTCGGGATCGGGGTTAATTGTGTGCGTAATCTATTGAACTGATTGTCCGCATTGCTTTAGAATGCAACTCTGGCTGTATCAGCAGTGTTTTCCGGCCAAAAAAAATTCGGGTCGGGCGACCCAGCGCACAGCGTATCTGGGGCGTAATTCGGGATCGGGGTCAATTGTGTGCGTAAAGTGTTGAACTGATGGTCCGCATTGCTTTAGAATGTAACTCTGGCTGCATCAGCAGTGTTTTCCGGCATAAAAAAATTCGGGTCGGGCGACCCAGCGCACAGCGTATCTGGGGCGTAATTCGGGATCGGGGTCAATTGTGTGCGGAAACTGTTGAACTGATGGTCCGCATTGCTTTAGAATGCAACTCTGGCTGCATCAGCAGTGTTTTCCGGCATAAAAAAATTCGGGTCGGGCGACCCAGCGCACATCGTATCTGAGACGTTATTCGGGATCGGGGTCAATTGTGTGCGTAAAGTGTTGAACTGATGGTCCGCATTGCTTTAGAATGCAACTCTAGCTGCATCAGCAGTGTTTTCCGGCATAAAACAAATTCGGGTCGGGCGACCCAGCGCACAGCGTATCTGGGGCGTAATTCGGGATCGAGGTCAATTGTGTGCGTAAACTGTTGAACTGATGGTCTGCATTGCTTTAGAATGCAACTCTGGCTGCATCAGCAGTGTTTTCCGGCATAAAAAATTGGGTCGTGCGACCCAGCGCACAGCGTAAATGGGGCGTAATTCGGGATCGAGGTCAATTGTGTGCGGAAACTGTTGAACTGATGGTCCGCATTGCTTTAGAATGCAACTCTGGCTGCATCAGCAGTGTTTTCCGGCATAAAAAAATCGGGTCGTGCGTCCCAGCGCACAGCGTAAATATGGCGTAATTCGGGATCGGGGTCAATTGTGTGCGTAAACTGTTGAACTGATGGTCCGCATTGTTTTAGAATGCAACTCTGGCTGCATCAGCAGTGTTTTCCGGAATAAAAAAATCGGGTCGTGCGACCCAGCGCACAGCGTAAATGGGGCGTAATTCGGGATCGTGGTCAATTGTGTGCGTAAACTGTTGAACTGATGGTCCGCATTGCTTTAGAATGCAACTCTGGCTTCATCAGCAGTGTTTTCCGGCATAAAAAAATTCGGGTCGGGCGACCCAGCGCACAGCGTATCATGGGCGTAATTCGGGATCGGGGTCGTTTGTGTGCGTAAACTGTTGAAATGATGGTCCGCATTGCTTTAGAATGCAACTCTGGCTGCATCAGTAGTGTTTTCCGGCATAAAAACAATTCGGGTCTGGCGACCCAGCGAACAGCGTATCTGGGGCGTAATTCGGGATCGGGGTCAATTGTGTGCGTAAACTGTTGAACTGATGGCGCGCATTGCTTAAGAATGCAACTCTAGCTGCATCAGCAGTGTTTTCCGGCATAAAAAAATCGGGTCGTGCGTCCCAGCGCACAGCGTATCTGGGGCGTAATTCGGGATCGGTGTCAATTGTGAGCGTAAACTGTTGAACTGATGGTCCGCATGCTTTAGAATGCAACTCTGGCTGCATCAGCAGTGTTTTCAGGCATTAAAAAAAAATTCGGGTCTCGCGACCCAGCGCACAGCGTATCTTGGGCGTAATTCGGGATCGGGGTCAATTGTGTGCGTAAACTGTTGAACTGATGGTCCGCATTGCTTTAGAATGCAACTCTGGCTGCATCAGCAGTGTTTTCCGGCATAAAAAAAATTCGTTACGGGGGACCCAGCGCACAGCGTATCTTGGGCGTAATTCAAGATCGGGGCCAATTGTGTGCGTAAACTGTTGAACTGATGGTCCGCATTGCTTTAGAATGCAAATCTGGCTGCTTCAGCAGTGTTTTCCGGCATCAAAAAATTTCGGGTCGGGCGACCCAACGCACAGCGTATCTGGGGCGTAATTCGGGATCGGGGTCAATTGTGTGCGTAAACTGTTGAAATGATGGTCCGCATTGCTTTAGAATGCAACTCTTGCTGCATCAGTAGTGTTTTCCGGCATAAAAACAATTCGGGTCTGGCGACCCAGCGAACAGCGTATCTGGGGCGTAATTCGGTATCGGGGTCAATTGTGTGCGTAAACTGTTGAACTGATGGCGCGCATTGCTTAAGAATGCAACTCTAGCTGCATCAGCAGTTTTTTCTGGTATTAAAAAAAATTCGGGTCGGGCGACCCAGCGCACAGCGTATCATGGGCGTAATTCGGGATCGGTGTCAATTGTGTGCGTAAACTGTTGAACTGATGGTCCGCATGCTTTAGAATGCAACTCTGGCTGCATCAGCAGTGTTTTCCGGCATCAAAATAATTCGGGTCGGACGACCCAGCGAACAGCGTATCTGGGGCGTAATTCGGGATCGGGGTCAATTGTGTGCGTAAACTGTTGAACTGATGGCGCGCATTGCTTTAGAATGCAACTCTGGCTGCATCAGCAGTGTTTTTCGGCATTAAAAAAAATCGGGTCGGGCGACCCAGCGCACAGCGAATCTTGGGCGTAATTCGGGATCGGGGTCAATTGGGTGCGTAAACTGTTGAACTGATGGTCCGCATTGCTTTAGAATGCAACTCTGGCTGCATCAGCAGTGTTTTCCGGCATAAAAAAAAATTCTGGTCGGGCGACCCAGCGCACAGCGTATCTTGGGCGTAATTCGGGATCGGGGTCAATTGTGTGCGTAAACTGTTGAACTGATGGTCCGCATTGCTTTAGAATGCAACTCTGGCTGCATCAGCAGTGTTTTCCGGCATAAAAAATTCGGGTCGGGCGACCCAGCGCACAGCGTATCTTGGGTGTAATTCGAGATCGGGGTCAATTGTGTGCGTAAACTGTTGTACTGATGGTCCACATTGCTATAGAATGCAACTCTGGCTGCATCAGCAGTGTTTTCCGGCATGAAAAAATTCGTGTCGGGCGATCACGCGCACAGCGTATCAGGGGCATAATTCGGGATCGGGGTCAATTGTGTGCGTAAACTGTTGAAATGATGGTCCGCATTGCTTTAGAATGCAACTCTGGCTGCATCAGCAGTGTTTTCCGGCATAAAAAAATTCGGGTCGCCCGACCCAGCGCACAGCGTATCTTGGGCGTAAATCGGGATCGGGGTCAATTGTGTGCGTAAACTGTTGTACTGATGGTCCGCTTTGCTTTAGAATGCAACTCTGGCTGCATCAGCAGTGTTTTCCGGCATAAAAAAAATCGGATCGGGGTCAATTGTGTGCGTAAACTGTTGAACTGATGGTCCGCATTGCTTTAGAATGCAACTCTGGCTGCATCAGCAGTGTTTTCCGGCATAAAAAATTCGGGTCGGGCGACCCAGCGCACAGCGTATCTGGGGCGTAATTCGGGATCGGGGTCAATTGTGTGCGTAAATTGTTGAACTGAAGGCCCGCATTGCTTTAGAATGCAACTCTGGCTGCATCAGCAGTGTTTTCCGGCATAAAAAAATCGGGTCGGGCGACCCAGCGCACAGCGTATCTGTGGCGTAATTCGGGATCGGGGTCAATTGTGTGCGTAAACTGTTGAACTGATTGTCCGCATTGCTTTAGAATGCAACTCTGGCTGCATCAGCAGTGTTTTCCGGCATAAAAAAATTCGGGTCGGGCGACCCAGCGCACAGCGTATCTGGGGCGTAATTCGGGATCGGGGTCAATTGTGTGCTTAAACTGTTGAACTGATGGTCCGCATTGCTTTAGAATGCAACTCTGGCTGCATCAGCAGTGTTTTCCGGCATAAACAAAATTAGGGTCTGGCGACCCAGCGCACAGCGTATCTGGGGCGTAATTCGGGATCGGGGTCAATTGTGTGCGTAAACTGTTGAACTGATGGTCCGCATTGCTTTAGAATGCAACTCTGGCTGTATCAGCAGTGTTTTCCGCAATAAAAATTCGGGTCGGGCGACCCAGCGCACAGCGTATCTGGGGCGTAATTCGGGATCGGGGTCAATTGTGTGCGTAAAGTGTTGAACTGATGGTCCGCATTGCTTTAGAATGTAACTCTGGCTGCATCAGCAGTGTTTTCCGGCATAAAAAAATTCGGGTCGGGCGACCCAGCGCACAGCGTATCTGGGGCGTAATTCGGGATCGGGGTCAATTGTGTGCGGAAACTGTTGAACTGATGGTCCGCATTGCTTTAGAATGCAACTCTGGCTGCATCAGCAGTGTTTTCCGGCATAAAAAATTCGGGTCGGGCGACCCAGCGCACATCGTATCTGAGACGTTATTCGGGATCGGGGTCAATTGTGTGCGTAAAGTGTTGAACTGATGGTCCGCATTGCTTTAGAATGCAACTCTAGCTGCATCAGCAGTGTTTTCCGGCATAAAACAAATTCGGGTCGGGCGACCCAGCGCACAGCGTATCTGGGGCGTAATTCGGGATCGGGGTCAATTGTGTGCGTAAACTGTTGAACTGATGGTCTGCATTGCTTTAGAATGCAACTCTGGCTGCATCAGCAGTGTTTTCCGGCATAAAAAATCGGGTCGTGCGACCCAGCGCACAGCGTAAATGGGGCGTAATTCGGGATCGAGGTCAATTGTGTGCGGAAACTGTTGAACTGATGGTCCGCATTGCTTTAGAATGCAACTCTGGCTGCATCAGCAGTGTTTTCCGGCATAAAAAAATCGGGTCGTGCGTCCCAGCGCACAGCGTAAATGGGGCGTAATTCGGGATCGGGGTCAATTGTGTGCGTAAACTGTTGAACTGATGGTCCGCATTGTTTTAGAATGCAACTCTGGCTGCATCAGCAGTGTTTTCCGCAATAAAAAAATCGGATCGGACGACCCAGCGCAAAGCGTATATGGGGCTTATTCGGGATCGTGGTCAATTGTGTGCGTAAACTGTTGAACTGATGGTCCGCATTGCTTTAGAATGCAACTCTGGCTGCATCAGCAGTGTTTTCCGGCATAAAAAAATTCGGGTCGGGCGACCCAGCGCACAGCGTATCATGGGCGTAATTCGGGATCGGGGTCATTTGTGTGCGTAAACTGTTGAAATGATGGTCCGCATTGCTTTAGAATGCAACTCTGGCTGCATCAGTAGTGTTTTCCGGCATAAAAACAATTCGGGTCTGGCGACCCAGCGAACAGCGTATCTGGGGCGTAATTCGGGATCGGGGTCAATTGTGTGCGTAAACTGTTGAACTGATGGCGCGCATTGCTTTAGAATGCAACTCTAGCTGCATCAGCAGTGTTTTCTGGCATTAAAAAAAATTCGGGTCGGGCGACCCAGCGCACAGCGTATCTGGGGCGTAATTCGGGATCGGTGTCAATTGTGAGCGTAAACTGTTGAACTGATGGTCCGCATGCTTTAGAATGCAACTCTGGCTGCATCAGCAGTGTTTTCCGGCATTAAAAAAAATTCGGGTCTCGCGACCCAGCGCACAGCGTATCTTGGGCGTAATTCGGGATCGGGGTCAATTGTGTGCGTAAACTGTTGAACTGATGTCGCGCATTGCTTTAGAATGCAACTCTAGCTGCATCAGCAGTGTTTTTCGGCATTAAAAAAATTCGGGTCGGGCGACCCAGCGCACAGCGTATCATGGGCGTAATTCGGGATCGGGGTCAATTGTGTGCGTAAACTGTTGAACTGATGGTCCGCATTGCTTTAGAATGCAACTCTGGCTGCATCAGCAGTGTTTTCCGGCATAAAAAAATTCGGGTCGGGCGACCCAGCGCACAGCGTATCATGGGCGTAATTCGGGATCGGGGTCAATTGTGTGCGTAAACTGTTGAACTGATGGTCCGCATTGCTTTAGAATGCAACTCTGGCTGCATCAGCAGTGTTTTCCGGCATAAAAACAATTCGGGTCGGGCGACCCAGCGAACAGCGTATATGGGGCGTAATTCGGAATCGGGGTCAATTGTGTGCGTAAACTGTTGAACTGATGGTCCGCATTGCTTTAGAATGCAACTCTGGCTGCATCAGCAGTGTTTTCCGGCATAAAAAAAATTCGGGTCGGACGACCCAGCGCACAGCGAATGCAACTCTGGCTGCATCAGTAGTGTTTTCCGGCATAAAAAAATTCGGGTCGGGCGACCCAGCGTACAGCGTATCATGGGCGTAATTCGGGATCGGGGTCAATTGTATGCGTAAACTGTTGAACTGATGGTCTGCATTGCTTTAGAATGCAACTCTGGCAGCATCAGCAGTGTTTTCCTGCATAAAAAAAATTCGGGTCGGGCGACCCAGCGCACAGCGTATCTGGGGCGTAATTCGGGATCGGGGTCAATTGTGTGCGTAAACTGTTGAACTGATGGTCCGCATTGCTTAAGAATGAAACTCTGGCTGCATCAGCAGTGTTTTCCGGCATCAAAATATTTCGGGTCGGGCGACCCAGCGCACAGCGTATCATGGGGCGTAATTCGGGATTGGGGTCAATTGTGTGCGTAAACTGTTGAACTGATTTCCCGCATTGCTTTAGAATGCAACTCTGGCTGCATCAGCAGTGTTTTCCGGTATAAAAAAAATTCGGGCCGGGCGACCCAGCGCACAGCGTATCTGGGGCGTAATTCGGGATCGGAGTCAATTGTGTGCGTATACTGTTGAACTGATAATCTGCATTGCTTTAGAATGCAACTCTGGCTGCATCAGCAGTGTTTTCCGGCATAAAAACAATTCGGGTCGGGCGACCCAGCGCACAGCGAATTCAACTCTGGCTGCATCAACAGTGTTTTCCGGCATAAAAAAAATTCGGGTCGGGCGACCCAGCGCACAGCGTATCTGGGGCGTAATTCGGGATCGGGGTCAATATTGTGCGTAAACTGTTGAACTGATGGTCCGCATTGCTTTAGAATGCAACTCTGGCTGCATCAGCAGTGTTTTTCGGCATGAAAAAAATTCGGGCCGGCGACCCAGCGCACAGCGTATCTGGGGCGTAATTCGGGATCGGGGTCAATTGTGTGCGTAAACTGTTGAACTGATGGTCCGCATTGCTTTAGAATGCAAATCTGGCTGCATCAGCAGTGTTTTCCGGCATAAAAAAAATTCGGGTCGGGCGACCCAGCGCACAGCGTATCTGGGGCGTAATTCGGGATCGGGGTCAATTGTGTGCGTAAACTGTTGAACTGATGGTCTGCATTGCTTTAGAATGCAACTCTGGCTGCATCAGCAGTGTTTTCCGGCATAAAAAAAATTCGGGTCGGGCGACCCAGCGCACAGCGTATCTGGGGCGTAATTCGGGATCGGGGTCAATTGTGTGCGTAAACTGTTGAACTGATGGTCCGCATTGCTTTAGAATGCAACTCTGGCTGCATCAGCAGTGTTTTCCGGCATAAAAAATTCGGGTCGGGCGACCCAGCGCACAGCGTATCTGGGGCGTAATTCGGGATCGGAGTCAATTGTGTGCGTAAACTGTTGAACTGATGGTCCGCATTGCTTTAGAATGCAACTCTGGCTGCATCAGCAGTGTTTTCCGGCATCAAAAAAAATCGGGTCGGGCGACCCAGCGCACAGCGTATCATGAGCGTAATTCTGGATCGGAGTCAATTGTGTGCGTAAACTATTGAACTGATGGTCCGCATTGCTTAAGAATGCAACTCTGGCTGCATCAGCAGTGTTTTCCGGCATAAAAAATTCGGGTCGGGCGACCCAGCGCACAGCGTATCTTGGGCGTAATTCGAGATCGGGGTCAATTGTGTGCATAAACTGTTGAACTGATGGTCCACATTGATATAGAATGCAACTCTGGCTGCATCAGCAGTGTTTTCCGGCATAAAAAAATTCGTGTCGGGCGATCACGCGCACAGCGTATCAGGGGCATAATTCGGGATCGGGGTCAATTGTGTGCGTAAACTGTTGAACTGATGGTCCGCATTGCTTTAGAATGCAACTCTGGCTGCATCAGCAGTGTTTTCCGGCATAATTTTTTTTCGGGTCGGCCGACCCAGCGCACAGCGTATCTGGGGCGTAATTCGGGATCGGGGTCAATTGTGTGCGTAAACTGTTGTACTGATGGTCCGCATTGCTTTAGAATGCAACTCTGGCTGCATCAGCAGTGTTTTCCGGCATAAAAAAAATTCGGGTCGGGCGACCCAGCGCACAGCGTATCTTGGGCGTAATTCGGGATCGGGGTCAATTGTGTGCGTAAACTGTTGAACTGATGGTCCGCATTGCTTTAGAATGCAACTCTAGGCTGCATCAGCAGTGTTTTCCGGCATAAAAAAAATTCGGGTCGGGCGACCCAGCGCACAGCGTATCTGGGGCGTAATTCGGGATCGGGGTCAATTGTGTGCGTAAACTGTTGAACTGATGGTCCGCATTGCTTTAGAATGCAACTCTGGCTGCATCAGCAGTGTTTTCCGGCATAAAAAAATTCGTGTCGGGCGACCCAGCGCACAGCGTATCAGGGGCGTAATTCGGGATCGGGGTCAATTGTGTGCGTAAACTGTTGAACTGATGGCCTGTATTGCTTTAGAATGCAACTCTGGCTGCATCAGCAGTGTTTTCCGGCATAAAAAAAATTCGGGTCGGGCGACCCAGCGCACAGCGTATCTGGGGCGTAATTCGGGATCGGGGTCAATTGTGTGCGTAAACTGTTGAACTGATTGTCCGCATTGCTTTAGAATGCAACTCTGGCTGCATCAGCAGTGTTTTCCGGCATTAACAAAATTCGGGTCGGGCGACCCAGCGCACAGCGTATCTGGGGCTTAATTCGGGATCGGGGTCAATTGTGTGCGTAAACTGTTGAACTGATGGTCCGCATTGCTTTAGAATGCAACTCTGGCTGCATCAGCAGTGTTTTCCGGCATAAAAAAATTCGGGTCGGGCGACCCAGCGCACAGCGTATCTGGGGCGTAATTCGGGATCGGGGTCAATTGTATGCGTAAACTGTTGAACTGATGGTCCGCATTGCTTTAGAATGCAACTCTGGCTGCATCAGCAGTGTTTTCCGGCATAAAAAAAATCGGGTCGGGCGACCCAGCGCACAGCGTATCTTGGGCGTAATTCGGGATCGGGGTCAATTGTGTGCGTAAACTGTTGAACTGATGGTCCGCATTGCTTTAGAATGCAACTCTGGCTGCATCAGCAGTGTTTTCCGGCATAAAAAAAATTCGGGTCGGGCGACCCAGCGCACAGCGTATCTGGGGCGTAATTCGGGATCGGGGTCAATTGTGTGCGGAAACTGTTGAACTGATGGTCCGCATTGCTTTAGAATGCAACTCTGGCTGCATCAGCAGTGTTTTCCGGCATAAAAAATTCGGGTCGGGCGACCCAGCGCACAGCGTATCTGGGGCGTTATTCGGGATGGGGGTCAATTGTGTGCGTAAAGTGTTGAACTGATGGTCCGCATTGCTTTAGACTGTAACTCTGGCTGCATCAGCAGTGTTTTCCGGCATAAAAAAAATTGGGGTCGGGCGAAGCAGCGCACAGCGTTTCTGGGGAGATATTCGGGATCGGGGTCAATTGTGTGCGTAAACTGTTGAACTGATGGTCCGCATTGCTTTAGAATGCAACTCTGGCTGCATCAGCAGTGTTTTTCGGCTATAAAAAAAATCGGGTCGGGCGATCCAGCGCACAGCGTATCTGGGGCGTAATTCGGGATCGGGGTCAATTGTGTGCGTAAACTGTTGAACTGATGGTCCGCATTGCTTTAGAATGCAACTCTGGCTGCATCAGCAGTGTTTTCCGGCATAAAAAAAATTCGGGTCGGGCGACCCAGCGCACAGCGTATCTGGGGCGTAATTCGGGATCGGGGTCAATTGTGTGCGTAAACTGTTGAACTGATGGTCCGCATTGCTTTAGAATGCAACTCTGGCTGCATCAGCAGTGTTTTCCGGCATAAAAAAATTCGGGTCGGGCGACCCAGCGCACAGCGTATCTGGGCGTAATTCGGGATCGGGGTCAATTGTGTGCGTAAACTGTTGAACTGATGGTCCGCATTGCTTTAGAATGCAACTCTGGCTGCATCAGCAGTGTTTTCCGGCATAAAAAAAATTCGGGTCGGGCGACCCAGCGCACAGCGTATCTGGGGCGTAATTCGGGATCGGGGTCAATTGTGTGCGTAAACTGTTGAACTGATGGTCCGCATTGCTTTAGAATGCAACTCTGGCTGCATCAGCAGTGTTTTCCAGCATAATTTTTTTTCGGGTCGGCCGACCCAGCGCACAGCGTATCTGGGGCGTAATTCGGGATCGGGGTTCAATTGTGTGCGTAATCTAGTTGAACTGATGGTCCGCATTGCTTTAGAATGCAACTCTGGCTGTATCAGCAGTGTTTTCCGGCATAAAAAAATTCGGGTCGGGCGACCCAGCGCACAGCGTATCTGGGGCGTAATTCGGGATCGGGGTCAATTGTGTGCGTAAACTGTTGAACTGATGGTCCGCATTGCTTTAGAATGTAACTCTGGCTGCATCAGCAGTGTTTTCCGGCATAAAAAAATTCGGGTCGGGCGACCCAGCGCACAGCGTATCTGGGGCGTAATTCGGGATCGGGGTCAATTGTGTGCGTAAACTGTTGAACTGATGGTCCGCATTGCTTTAGAATGCAACTCTGGCTGCATCAGCAGTGTTTTCCGGCATAAAAAAATTCGGGTCGGGCGACCCAGCGCACAGCGTATCTGGAGACGTTAATTCGGGATCGGGGTCAATTGTGTGCGTAAACTGTTGAACTGATGATCCGCATTGCTTTAGACTGCAACTCTGGCTGCATCAGCAGTGTTTTCCGGCATAAAACATATTCGGGTCGGGCGACCCAGCGCACAGCGTATCTGGGGCGTAATTCGGGATCGGGGTCAATTGTGTGCGTAAACTGTTGAACTGATGGTCCTTCATTGCTTTAGAATGCAACTCTGGCTGCATCAGCAGTGTTTTCCGGCATAAAAAATCGGGTCGGGCGACCCAGCGCACAGCGTATATGGGGCGTAATTCGGGATCGGGGTCAATTGTGTGCGTAAACTGTTGAACTGATGGTCCGCATTGCTTTAGAATGCAACTCTGGCTGCATCAGCAGTGTTTTCCGGCATAAAAAAATTCGGGTCGGGCGACCCAGCGCACAGCGTATATGGGGCGTAATTCGGGATCGGGGTCAATTGTGTGCGTAAACTGTTGAACTGATGGTCCGCATTGCTTTAGAATGCAACTCTGGCTGCATCAGCAGTGTTTTCCGGCATAAAAAAATTCGGGTCGTGCGACCCAGCGCACAGCGTATCTGGGGCGTAATTCGGGATCGGGGTCAATTGTGTGCGTAAACTGTTGAACTGATGGTCCGCATTGCTTTAGAATGCAACTCTGGCTGCATCAGCAGTGTTTTCCGGCATAAAAAAATTCGGGTCGGGCGACCCAGCGCACAGCGTATCATGGGGCGTAATTCGGGATCGGGGTCAATTGTGTGCGTAAACTGTTGAACTGATGGTCCGCATTGCTTTAGAATGCAACTCTGGCTGCATCAGCAGTGTTTTCCGGCATAAAAAAATTCGGGTCGGGCGACCCAGCGCACAGCGTATCTGGGCGTAATTCGGGATCGGGGTCAATTGTGTGCGTAAACTGTTGAACTGATGGTCCGCATTGCTTTAGAATGCAACTCTGGCTGCATCAGCAGTGTTTTCCGGCATAAACAAAATTCGGGTCGGGCGACCCAGCGCACAGCGTATCTGGGGCGTAATTCGGGATCGGGGTCAATTGTGTGCGTAAACTGTTGAACTGATGGTCCGCATTGCTTTAGAATGCAACTCTGGCTGCATCAGCAGTGTTTTCCAGGCATAAAATAAATTCGGGTCGGGCGACCCAGCGCACAGCGTATCTGGGGCGTAATTCGGGATCGGGGTTAATTGTGTGCGTAAATCTGTTGAACTGATGGTCCGCATTGCTTTAGAATGCAACTCTGGCTGTATCAGCAGTGTTTTCCGGCATAAAAAAATTCGGGTCGGGCGACCCAGCGCACAGCGTATCTGGGGCGTAATTCGGATCGGGGTCAATTGTGTGCGTAAACTGTTGAACTGATGGTCCGCATTGCTTTAGAATGCAACTCTGGCTGCATCAGCAGTGTTTTCCGGCATAAAAAAATTCGGGTCGGGCGACCCAGCGCACAGCGTATCTGGGGCGTAATTCGGGATCGGGGTCAATTGTGTGCGGAAACTGTTGAACTGATGGTCCGCATTGCTTTAGAATGCAACTCTGGCTGCATCAGCAGTGTTTTCCGGCATAAAAAAATTCGGGTCGGGCGACCCAGCGCACAGCGTATCTGAGAGCGTTAATTCGGGATCGGGGTCAATTGTGTGCGTAAAGTGTTGAACTGATGGTCCGCATTGCTTTAGAATGCAACTCTAGGCTGCATCAGCAGTGTTTTCCGGCATAAAACATATTCGGGTCGGGCGACCCAGCGCACAGCGTATCTGGGGCGTAATTCGGGATCGAGGTCAATTGTGTGCGTAAACTGTTGAACTGATGGTTCGCATTGCTTTAGAATGCAACTCTGGCTGCATCAGCAGTGTTTTCCGGCATAAAAAAATTCGGGTCGGGCGACCCAGCGCACAGCGTATCTGGGGCGTAATTCGGGATCGGGGTCAATTGTGTGCGTAAACTGTTGAACTGATGGTCCGCATTGCTTTAGAATGCAACTCTGGCTGCATCAGCAGTGTTTTCCGGCATAAAAAAATTCGGGTCGGGCGACCCAGCGCACAGCGTATATGGGGCGTAATTCGGGATCGGGGTCAATTGTGTGCGTAAACTGTTGAACTGATGGTCCGCATTGCTTTAGAATGCAACTCTGGCTGCATCAGCAGTGTTTTCCGGCATAAAAAAATTCGGGTCGTGCGACCCAGCGCACAGCGTAATATGGGGCGTAATTCGGGATCGGGGTCAATTGTGTGCGTAAACTGTTGAACTGATGGTCCGCATTGCTTTAGAATGCAACTCTGGCTGCATCAGCAGTGTTTTCCGGCATAAAAAAATTCGGGTCGGGCGACCCAGCGCACAGCGTATCTGGGGCGTAATTCGGGATCGGGGTCAATTGTGTGCGTAAACTGTTGAACTGATGGTCCGCATTGCTTTAGAATGCAACTCTGGCTGCATCAGCAGTGTTTTCCGGCATAAAAACAATTCGGGTCGGGCGACCCAGCGCACAGCGTATCTGGGGCGTAATTCGGGATCGGGGTCAATTGTGTGCGTAAACTGTTGAACTGATGGTCCGCATTGCTTAAGAATGCAACTCTGGCTGCATCAGCAGTGTTTTCCGGCATAAAAAAATTCGGGTCGGGCGACCCAGCGCACAGCGTATCTGGGGCGTAATTCGGGATCGGGGTCAATTGTGTGCGTAAACTGTTGAACTGATGGTCCGCATTGCTTTAGAATGCAACTCTGGCTGCATCAGCAGTGTTTTCCGGCATTAAAAAAAATTCGGGTCGGGCGACCCAGCGCACAGCGTATCTGGGGCATAATTCGGGATCGGGTCAATTGTGTGCGTAAACTGTTGAACTGATGGTCCGCATTGCTTTAGAATGCAACTCTGGCTGCATCAGCAGTGTTTTCCGGCATAAAAAAATTCGGGTCGGGCGACCCAGCGCACAGCGTATCTGGGGCGTAATTCGGGATCGGGGTCAATTGTGTGCGTAAACTGTTGAACTGATGGTCCGCATTGCTTTAGAATGCAACTCTGGCTGCATCAGCAGTGTTTTCCGGCATAAAAAAATTCGGGTCGGGCGACCCAGCGCACAGCGTATCTGGGGCGTAATTCGGGATCGGGGTCAATTGTGTGCGTAAACTGTTGAACTGATGGTCCGCATTGCTTTAGAATGCAACTCTGGCTGCATCAGCAGTGTTTTCCGGCATAAAAAAATTCGGGTCGGGCGACCCAGCGCACAGCGTATCTGGGGCGTAATTCGGGATCGGGGTCAATTGTGTGCGTAAACTGTTGAACTGATGGTCCGCATTGCTTTAGAATGCAACTCTGGCTGCATCAGCAGTGTTTTCCGGCATAAAAAAATTCGGGTCGGGCGACCCAGCGCACAGCGTATCTGGGGCGTAATTCGGGATCGGGGTCAATTGTGTGCGTAAACTGTTGAACTGATGGTCCGCATTGCTTTAGAATGCAACTCTGGCTGCATCAGCAGTGTTTTCCGGCATAAAAAAATTCGGGTCGGGCGACCCAGCGCACAGCGTATCTGGGGCGTAATTCGGGATCGGGGTCAATTGTGTGCGTAAACTGTTGAACTGATGGTCCGCATTGCTTTAGAATGCAACTCTGGCTGCATCAGCAGTGTTTTCCGGCATAAAAAAATCGGGTCGGGCGACCCAGCGCACAGCGTATCTGGGGCGTAATTCGGGATCGGGGTCAATTGTGTGCGTAAACTGTTGAACTGATGGTCCGCATTGCTTTAGAATGCAACTCTGGCTGCATCAGCAGTGTTTTCCGGCATAAAAAAATTCGGTCGGGCGACCCAGCGCACAGCGTATCTGGGGCGTAATTCGGGATCGGGGTCAATTGTGTGCGTAAACTGTTGAACTGATGGTCCGCATTGCTTTAGAATGCAACTCTGGCTGCATCAGCAGTGTTTTCCGGCATAAAAAAATTCGGGTCGGGCGACCCAGCGCACAGCGTATCTGGGGCGTAATTCGGGATCGGGGTCAATTGTGTGCGTAAACTGTTGAACTGATGGTCCGCATTGCTTTAGAATGCAACTCTGGCTGCATCAGCAGTGTTTTCCGGCATAAAAAAATTCGGGTCGGGCGACCCAGCGCACAGCGTATCTGGGGCGTAATTCGGGATCGGGGTCAATTGTGTGCGTAAACTGTTGAACTGATGGTCCGCATTGCTTTAGAATGCAACTCTGGCTGCATCAGCAGTGTTTTCCGGCATAAAAAAATTCGGGTCGGGCGACCCAGCGCACAGCGTATCTGGGGCGTAATTCGGGATCGGGGTCAATTGTGTGCGTAAACTGTTGAACTGATGGTCCGCATTGCTTTAGAATGCAACTCTGGCTGCATCAGCAGTGTTTTCCGGCATAAAAAAAATTCGGGTCGGGCGACCCAGCGCACAGCGTATCTGGGGCGTAATTCGGGATCGGGGTCAATTGTGTGCGTAAACTGTTGAACTGATGGTCCGCATTGCTTTAGAATGCAACTCTGGCTGCATCAGCAGTGTTTTCCGGCATAAAAAAATTCGGGTCGGGCGACCCAGCGCACAGCGTATCTGGGGCGTAATTCGGGATCGGGGTCAATTGTGTGCGTAAACTGTTGAACTGATGGTCCGCATTGCTTTAGAATGCAACTCTGGCTGCATCAGCAGTGTTTTCCGGCATAAAAAAATTCGGGTCGGGCGACCCAGCGCACAGCGTATCTGGGGCGTAATTCGGGATCGGGGTCAATTGTGTGCGTAAACTGTTGAACTGATGATCCGCATTGCTTTAGACTGCAACTCTGGCTGCATCAGCAGTGTTTTCCGGCATAAAACATATTCGGGTCGGGCGACCCAGCGCACAGCGTTTCTGGGCGTAATCGGGATCGGGGTCAATTGTGTGCGTAAACTGTTGAACTGATGGTCCGCATTGCTTTAGAATGCAACTCTGGCTGCATCAGCAGTGTTTTCGGCATAAAAAATTCGGGTCGGGCGACCCAGCGCACAGCGTATCTGGGGCGTAATTCGGATCGGGGTCAATTGTGTGCGTAAACTGTTGAACTGATGGTCCGCATTGCTTTAGAATGCAACTCTGGCTGCATCAGCAGTGTTTTCCGGCATAAAAAAATTCGGGTCGGGCGACCCAGCGCACAGCGTATCATGGGCGTAATTCGGGATCGGGGTCAATTGTGTGCGTAAACTGTTGAACTGATGGTCCGCATTGCTTAGAATGCAACTCTGGCTGCATCAGCAGTGTTTTCCGGCATAAAAAAATTCGGGTCGGGCGACCCAGCGCACAGCGAATGCAACTCTGGCTGCATCAGCAGTGTTTTCGGCATAAAAAATTGGTCGGCGACCCAGCGCACAGCGTATCTGGGCGTAATTCGGGATCGGGGTCAATTGTGTGCGTAAACTGTTGAACTGATGGTCCGCATTGCTTTAGAATGCAACTCTGGCTGCATCAGCAGTGTTTTCCGGCATAAAAATAATTCGGGTCGGGCGACCCAGCGCACAGCGTATCTGGGGCGTAATTCGGGATCGGGTCAATTGTGTGCGTAAACTGTTGAACTGATGGTCCGCATTGCTTTGAATGCAACTCTGGCTGCATCAGCAGTGTTTTCCGGCATAAAAAAATTCGGGTCGGGCGACCCAGCGCACAGCGTATCATGGGGCGTAATTCGGGATCGGGGTCAATTGTGTGCGTAAACTGTTGAACTGATGGTCCGCATTGCTTTAGAATGCAACTCTGGCTGCATCAGCAGTGTTTTCCGGCATAAAAAAATTCGGGTCGGGCGACCCAGCGCACAGCGTATCTGGGGCGTAATTCGGGATCGGGGTCAATTGTGTGCGTAAACTGTTGAACTGATGGTCCGCATTGCTTTAGAATGCAACTCTGGCTGCATCAGCAGTGTTTTCCGGCATAAAAAAATTCGGGTCGGGCGACCCAGCGCACAGCGTATCTGGGGCGTAATTCGGGATCGGGGTCAATTGTGTGCGTAAACTGTTGAACTGATGGTCCGCATTGCTTTAGAATGCAACTCTGGCTGCATCAGCAGTGTTTTCCGGCATAAAAAAATTCGGGTCGGGCGACCCAGCGCACAGCGTATCTGGGGCGTAATTCGGGATCGGGGTCAATTGTGTGCGTAAACTGTTGAACTGATGGTCCGCATTGCTTTAGAATGCAACTCTGGCTGCATCAGCAGTGTTTTCCGACATAAAATTAATTCGGGTCGGGCGACCCAGCGCACAGCGTATCTGGGCGTAATTCGGGATCGGGGTCAATTGTGTGCGTAAACTGTTGAACTGATGGTCCGCATTGCTTTAGAATGCAACTCTGGCTGCATCAGCAGTGTTTTCCGGCATAAAAAAAATCGGGTCGGGCGACCCAGCGCACAGCGTATCTGGGGCGTAATTCGGGATCGGGGTCAATTGTGTGCGTAAACTGTTGAACTGATGGTCCGCATTGCTTTAGAATGCAACTCTGGCTGCATCAGCAGTGTTTTCCGGCATAAAAAAATTCGGGTCGGGCGACCCAGCGCACAGCGTATCTGGGGCGTAATTCGGGATCGGGGTCAATTGTGTGCGTAAACTGTTGAACTGATGGTCCGCATTGCTTAGAATGCAACTCTGGCTGCATCAGCAGTGTTTTCCGGCATAAAAAAATTCGGGTCGGGCGACCCAGCGCACAGCGTATCTGGGGCGTAATTCGGGATCGGGGTCAATTGTGTGCGTAAACTGTTGAACTGATGGTCCGCATTGCTTTAGAATGCAACTCTGGCTGCATCAGCAGTGTTTTCCGGCATAAAAAAATTCGGGTCGGGCGACCCAGCGCACAGCGTATCTGGGCGTAATTCGGGATCGGGGTCAATTGTGTGCGTAAACTGTTGAACTGATGGTCCGCATTGCTTTAGAATGCAACTCTGGCTGCATCAGCAGTGTTTTCCGGCATAAAAAAATTCGGGTCGGGCGACCCAGCGCACAGCGTATCTGGGGCGTAATTCGGGATCGGGGTCAATTGTGTGCGTAAACTGTTGAACTGATGGTCCGCATTGCTTTAGAATGCAACTCTGGCTGCATCAGCAGTGTTTTCCGGCATAAAAAAATTCGGGTCGGGCGACCCAGCGCACAGCGTATCTGGGGCGTAATTCGGGATCGGGGTCAATTGTGTGCGTAAACTGTTGAACTGATGGTCCGCATTGCTTTAGAATGCAACTCTGGCTGCATCAGCAGTGTTTTCCGGCATAAAAAAATTCGGGTCGGGCGACCCAGCGCACAGCGTATCTGGGGCGTAATTCGGGATCGGGGTCAATTGTGTGCGTAAACTGTTGAACTGATGGTCCGCATTGCTTTAGAATGCAACTCTGGCTGCATCAGCAGTGTTTTCCGGCATAAAAAAATTCGGGTCGGGCGACCCAGCGCACAGCGTATCTGGGGCGTAATTCGGGATCGGGGTCAATTGTGTGCGTAAACTGTTGAACTGATGGTCCGCATTGCTTTAGAATGCAACTCTGGCTGCATCAGCAGTGTTTTCCGGCATAAAAAAATTCGGGTCGGGCGACCCAGCGCACAGCGTATCTGGGGCGTAATTCGGGATCGGGGTCAATTGTGTGCGTAAACTGTTGAACTGATGGTCCGCATTGCTTTAGAATGCAACTCTGGCTGCATCAGCAGTGTTTTCCGGCATAAAAAAAATTCGGGTCGGGCGACCCAGCGCACAGCGTATCTGGGGCGTAATTCGGGATCGGGGTCAATTGTGTGCGTAAACTGTTGAACTGATGGTCCGCATTGCTTTAGAATGCAACTCTGGCTGCATCAGCAGTGTTTTCCGGCATAAAAAAATTCGGGTCGGGCGACCCAGCGCACAGCGTATCTGGGGCGTAATTCGGGATCGGGGTCAATTGTGTGCGTAAACTGTTGAACTGATGGTCCGCATTGCTTTAGAATGCAACTCTGGCTGCATCAGCAGTGTTTTCCGGCATAAAAAAATTCGGGTCGGGCGACCCAGCGCACAGCGTATCTGGGGCGTAATTCGGGATCGGGGTCAATTGTGTGCGTAAACTGTTGAACTGATGGTCCGCATTGCTTTAGAATGCAACTCTGGCTGCATCAGCAGTGTTTTCCGGCATAAAAAAATTCGGGTCGGGCGACCCAGCGCACAGCGTATCTGGGGCGTAATTCGGGATCGGGGTCAATTGTGTGCGTAAACTGTTGAACTGATGGTCCGCATTGCTTTAGAATGCAACTCTGGCTGCATCAGCAGTGTTTTCCGGCATAAAAAAATTCGGGTCGGGCGACCCAGCGCACAGCGTATCTGGGGCGTAATTCGGGATCGGGGTCAATTGTGTGCGTAAACTGTTGAACTGATGGTCCGCATTGCTTTAGAATGCAACTCTGGCTGCATCAGCAGTGTTTTCCGGCATAAAAAAAATTCGGGTCGGGCGACCCAGCGCACAGCGTATCTGGGGCGTAATTCGGGATCGGGGTCAATTGTGTGCGTAAACTGTTGAACTGATGGTCCGCATTGCTTTAGAATGCAACTCTGGCTGCATCAGCAGTGTTTTCCGGCATAAAAAAATTCGGGTCGGGCGACCCAGCGCACAGCGTATCTGGGGCGTAATTCGGGATCGGGGTCAATTGTGTGCGTAAACTGTTGAACTGATGGTCCGCATTGCTTTAGAATGCAACTCTGGCTGCATCAGCAGTGTTTTCCGGCATAAAAAAATTCGGGTCGGGCGACCCAGCGCACAGCGTATCTGGGGCGTAATTCGGGATCGGGGTCAATTGTGTGCGTAAACTGTTGAACTGATGGTCCGCATTGCTTTAGAATGCAACTCTGGCTGCATCAGCAGTGTTTTCCGGCATAAAAAAATTCGGGTCGGGCGACCCAGCGCACAGCGTATCTGGGGCGTAATTCGGGATCGGGGTCAATTGTGTGCGTAAACTGTTGAACTGATGGTCCGCATTGCTTTAGAATGCAACTCTGGCTGCATCAGCAGTGTTTTCCGGCATAAAAAAATTCGGGTCGGGCGACCCAGCGCACAGCGTATCTGGGGCGTAATTCGGGATCGGGGTCAATTGTGTGCGTAAACTGTTGAACTGATGGTCCGCATTGCTTTAGAATGCAACTCTGGCTGCATCAGCAGTGTTTTCCGGCATAAAAAAATTCGGGTCGGGCGACCCAGCGCACAGCGTATCTGGGGCGTAATTCGGGATCGGGGTCAATTGTGTGCGTAAACTGTTGAACTGATGGTCCGCATTGCTTTAGAATGCAACTCTGGCTGCATCAGCAGTGTTTTCCGGCATAAAAAAATTCGGGTCGGGCGACCCAGCGCACAGCGTATCTGGGGCGTAATTCGGGATCGGGGTCAATTGTGTGCGTAAACTGTTGAACTGATGGTCCGCATTGCTTTAGAATGCAACTCTGGCTGCATCAGCAGTGTTTTCCGGCATAAAAAAATTCGGGTCGGGCGACCCAGCGCACAGCGTATCTGGGGCGTAATTCGGGATCGGGGTCAATTGTGTGCGTAAACTGTTGAACTGATGGTCCGCATTGCTTTAGAATGCAACTCTGGCTGCATCAGCAGTGTTTTCCGGCATAAAAAAATTCGGGTCGGGCGACCCAGCGCACAGCGTATCTGGGGCGTAATTCGGGATCGGGGTCAATTGTGTGCGTAAACTGTTGAACTGATGGTCCGCATTGCTTTAGAATGCAACTCTGGCTGCATCAGCAGTGTTTTCCGGCATAAAAAAATTCGGGTCGGGCGACCCAGCGCACAGCGTATCTGGGGCGTAATTCGGGATCGGGGTCAATTGTGTGCGTAAACTGTTGAACTGATGGTCCGCATTGCTTTAGAATGCAACTCTGGCTGCATCAGCAGTGTTTTCCGGCATAAAAAAATTCGGGTCGGGCGACCCAGCGCACAGCGTATCTGGGGCGTAATTCGGGATCGGGGTCAATTGTGTGCGTAAACTGTTGAACTGATGGTCCGCATTGCTTTAGAATGCAACTCTGGCTGCATCAGCAGTGTTTTCCGGCATAAAAAAATTCGGGTCGGGCGACCCAGCGCACAGCGTATCTGGGGCGTAATTCGGGATCGGGGTCAATTGTGTGCGTAAACTGTTGAACTGATGGTCCGCATTGCTTTAGAATGCAACTCTGGCTGCATCAGCAGTGTTTTCCGGCATAAAAAAATTCGGGTCGGGCGACCCAGCGCACAGCGTATCTGGGGCGTAATTCGGGATCGGGGTCAATTGTGTGCGTAAACTGTTGAACTGATGGTCCGCATTGCTTTAGAATGCAACTCTGGCTGCATCAGCAGTGTTTTCCGGCATAAAAAAATTCGGGTCGGGCGAGCCAGCGCACAGCGTATCTGGGGCGTAATTCGGATCGGGGTCAATTGTGTGCGTAAACTGTTGAACTGATGGTCCGCATTGCTTTAGAATGCAACTCTGGCTGCATCAGCAGTGTTTTCCGGCATAAAAAATTCGGGTCGGGCGACCCAGCGCACAGCGTATCAAGGGCGTAATTCGGGATCGGGGTCAATTGTGTGCGTAAACTGTTGAACTGATTGTCCGCATTGCTTTAGAATGCAACTCTGGCTGCATCAGCAGTGTTTTCCGGCATAAAAAAATATTCGGGTCGGGCGACCCAGCGCACAGCGTATCTGGGGCGTAATTCGGGATCGGGGTCAATTGTGTGCGTAAACTGTTGAACTGATGGTCCGCATTGCTTAAGAATGCAACTCTGGCTGCATCAGCAGTGTTTTCCGGCATAAAAAATCGGGTCGGGCGACCAGCGCACAGCGTATCTGGGGCGTAATTCGGGATCGGGTCAATTGTGTGCGTAAACTGTTGAACTGATGGTCCGCATTGCTTTAGAATGCAACTCTGGCTGCATCAGCAGTGTTTTCCGGCATAAAAAAATTCGGGTCGGGCGACCCAGCGCACAGCGTATCTGGGGCGTAATTCGGGATCGGGGTCAATTGTGTGGGTAAACTGTTGAACTGATGGTCTGCATTTCTTTAGAATGCAACTCTGGCTGCATCAGCAGTGTTTTCCGGCATAAAAAAAATCGGGTCGGGCGACCCAGCGCACAGCGTATCTTGGGCGTAATTCGGGATCGGGGTCAATTGTGTGCGTAAACTGTTGAACTGATGGTCCGCATTGCTTTAGAATGCAACTCTGGCTGCATCAGTAGTGTTTTCCGGCATAAAAAAAATTCGGGTCGGGCGACCCAGCGAACAGCGTATCTGGGCGTAATTCGGGATCGGGGTCAATTGTGTGCGTAAACTGTTGAACTGATGACGCGCATTGCTTTAGAATGCAACTCTAGCTGCATCAGCAGTGTTTTACGGCATAAAAAAAGTTCGAGTCGGGCGACCCAGCGCACAGCGTATCTGGGGCGTAATTCGGGATCGGGGTCAATTGTGTGCGTAAACTGTTGAACTGATGGTCCGCATTGCTTTAGAATGCAACTCTGGCTGCATCAGCAGTGTTTTCCGGCATAAAAAAATTCGGGTCGGGCGACCCAGCGCACAGCGTATCTTGGGCGTAATTCGGGATCGGGGTCAATTGTGTGCGTAAACTGTTGAACTGATGGTCCGCATTGCTTTAAAATGCAACTCTGGCTGCATCAGCAGTGTTTTCCGGCATAAAAAAATCGGGTCGGGCGACCCAGCGCACAGCGTATCTTGGGCGTAATTCGGGATCGGGGTCAATTGTGTGCGTAAACTGTTGAACTGATGGTCCGCATTGCTTTAGAATGCAACTCTGGCTGCTTCAGCAGTGTTTTCCGGCATAAAAAAAATTCGGTTCGGGCGACCCAGCGCACAGCGTATCCATGGCGTAATTCGGGATCGGGGTCAATTGTGTGCGTAAACTGTTGAAATGATGGTCCGCATTGCTTTAGAATGCAACTCTGGCTGCATCAGCAGTGTTTTCCGGCATAAAAAAATTCGGGTCGGGCGACCCAGCGCACAGCGTATCTGGGGCGTAATTCGGGATCGGGGTCAATTGTGTGCGTAAACTGTTGAACTGATGGTCCGCATTGCTTTAGAATGCAACTCTAGCTGCATCAGCAGTGTTTTCCGGCATAAAAAAATTCGGGTCGGGCGACCCAGCGAACCGCGTATCTGGGGCGTAATTCGGGATCGGGGTCAATTGTGTGGGTAAACTGTTGAACTGATGGTCTGCATTTCTTTGGAATGCAACTCTGGCTGCATCAGCAGTGTTTTCTGGCATAAAAAAATTCGTGTCGGGAGATCCAGCGCACAGCGTATCAGGGGCATAATTCGGGATCGGGGTCAATTGTGTGCGTAAACTGTTGAACTGATGGTCCGCATTGCTTTAGAATGCAACTCTGGCTGCATCAGCAGTATTTTCCGGATATAAAAAATTCGGGTCGGGCGACCCAGCGCACAGCGTATCTTGGGCGTAATTCGAGATCGGGGTCAATTGTGTGCGTAAATTGTTGAACTGATGGTCCACATTGCTATAGAATGCAACTCTGGCTGCATCAGCAGTGTTTTCCGGCATAAAAAAATTCGTGTCGGGCGATCACGTGCACAGCGTATCAGGGGCATAATTCGGGATCGGGGTCAATTGTGTGCGTAAACTGTTGAACTGATGGTCCGCATTGCTTTAGAATGCAACTCTGGCTGCATCAGCAGTGTTTTCCGGCATAAAAAAATTCGGGTCGCCCGACCCAGCGCACAGCGTATCATGGGCGTAATTCGGGATCGGGGTCAATTGTGTGCGTAAACTGTTGTACTGATGGTCCGCAATGTTTTAGAATGCAACTCTGGCTGCATCAGCAGTGTTTTCCGGCATAAAAAAAAATCGGATCGGGGTCAATTGTGTGCGTAAACTGTTGAACTGATTGTCCGCATTGCTTTAGAATGCAACTCTGGCTGCATCAGTAGTGTTTTCCGGCATAAAAACAATTCGGGTCGGGCGACCCAGCGAACAGCGTATCTGGGGCGTAATTCGGGATCGGGGTCAATTGTGTGGGTAAACTGTTGAACTGATGGTCTGCATTTCTTTAGAATGCAACTCTGGCTGCATCAGCAGTGTTTTCCGGCATAAAAAAATTCGTGTCGGGAGATCCAGCGCACAGCGTATCAGGGGCATAATTCGGGATCGGGGTCAATTGTGTGCGTAAACTGTTGAACTGATGGTCCGCATTGCTTTAGAATGCAACTCTGGCTGCATCAGCAGTATTTTCCGGCATAAAAAATTCGGGTCGGGCGACCCAGCGCACAGCGTATCTTGGGCGTAATTCGAGATCGGGGTCAATTGTGTGCGTAAATTGTTGAACTGATGGTCCACATTGCTATAGAATGCAACTCTGGCTGCATCAGCAGTGTTTTCCGGCATAAAAAAATTCGTGTCGGGCGATCACGCGCACAGCGTATCTGGGGCATAATTCGGGATCGGGGTCAATTGTGTGCGTAAACTGTTGAACTGATGGTCCGCATTGCTTTAGAATGCAACTCTGGCTGCATCAGCAGTGTTTTCCGGCATAAAAAAATTCGGGTCGCCCGACCCAGCGCACAGCGTATCATGGGCGTAATTCGGGATCGGGGTCAATTGTGTGCGTAAACTGTTGTACTGATGGTCCGCAATGTTTTAGAATGCAACTCTGGCTGCATCAGCAGTGTTTTCCGGCATAAAAAAAAATCGGATCGGGGTCAATTGTGTGCGTAAACTGTTGAACTGATTGTCCGCATTGCTTTAGAATGCAACTCTGGCTGCATCAGTAGTGTTTTCCGGCATAAAAACAATTCGGGTCGGGCGACCCAGCGAACAGCGTATCTGGGGCGTAATTCGGGATCGGGGTCAATTGTGTGCGTAAACTGTTGAACTGATGGTCTGCATGCTTTAGAATGCAACTCTGGCTGCATCAGCAGTGTTTTCCGGCATAAAAAATCGGGTCGGGCGACCCAGCGCACAGCGTATCATGGGCGAAATTCGGGATCGGGGTCAACTGTGTGCGTAAACTGTTGAACTGATGGTCCGCATTGCTTTAGAATGCAACTCTGGCTGCATCAGCAGTGTTTTCCGGCATAAAAACAATTCGGGTCTCGCGACCCAGCGCACAGCGTATCTTGGGCGTAATTCGGGATCGGGGTCAATTGTGTGCGTAAACTGTTGAACTGATGGTCCGCATTGCTTTAGAATGCAACTCTGGCTGCATCAGCAGTGTTTTCCGGCATAAAAAAAATCGGGTCGGGCGACCCAGCGCACAGCGTACCATGGGCGTAATTCGGGATCGGGGGCCATTGTGTGCGTAAACTGTTGAAATGATGGTCCGCATTGCTTTAGAATGCAACTCTGGCTGCATCAGTAGTGTTTTCCGGCATAAAAACAATTCGGGTCGGGCGACCCAGCGAACAGCGTATCTGGGGCGTAATTCGGGATCGGGGTCAATTGTGTGCGTAAACTGTTGAACTGATGGCGCGCATTGCTTTAGAATGCAACTCTAGCTGCATCAGCAGTGTTTTTCGGCATTAAAAAAATTCGGGTCGGGCGACCCAGCGCACAGCGTATCATGGGCGTAATTCGGGATCGGGGTCAATTGTGTGCGTAAACTGTTGAAATGATGGTCCGCATTGCTTTAGAATGCAACTCTGGCTGCATCAGCAGTGTTTTCCGGCATCATTTTGTTTGTGTCGGGCGACCCAGCGCACAGCGTATCTGGGGCGTAATTCGGAATCGGGGTCAATTGTGTGCGTAAACTGTTGAACTGATGGTCCGCATTGCTTTAGAATGCAACTCTGGCTGCATCAGCAGTGTTTTCCGGCATAAAAAAAATTCGGGTCGGGCGACCCAGCGCACAGCGTATCATGGGCGTAATTCGGGATCGGGGTCATTTGTGTGCGTAAACTGTTGAAATGATGGTCCGCATTGCTTTAGAATGCAACTCTGGCTGCATCAGTAGTGTTTTCCGGCATAAAAACAATTCGGGTCTGGCGACCCAGCGAACAGCGTATCTTGGGCGTAATTCGGGATCGGGGTCAATTGTGTGCGTAAACTGTTGAACTGATGGCGCGCATTGCTTAAGAATGCAACTCTGGCTGCATCAGCAGTGTTTTCCGGCATGAAAAAATCGGGTCTGGCGACCCAGCGCACAGCGTATCTGGGGCGTAATTCGGGATCGGGGTCAATTGTGTGCGTAAACTGTTGAACTGATGGTCCGCATGCTTTAGAATGCAACTCTGGCTGCACCCGCAGTGTTTTCCGGCATTAAAAAAAAATTCGGGTCTCGCGACCCAGCGCACAGCGTATCTTGGGCGTAATTCGGGATCGGGGTCAATTGTGTGCGTAAACTGTTGAACTGATGGTCCGCATTGCTTTAGAATGCAACTCTGGCTGCATCAGCAGTGTTTTCCGGCATAAAAAAATTCGGGTCGGGCGACCCAGCGAACAGCGTACCATGGGCGTAAATCGGGATCGGGGGCCATTGTGTGCGTAAACTGTTGAAATGATGGTCCGCATTGCTTTAGAATGCAACTCTGGCTGCATCAGTAGTGTTTTCCGGCATAAAAACAATTCGGGTCGGGCGACCCAGCGAACAGCGTATCTGGGGCGTAATTCGGGATCGGGGTCAATTGTGTGCGTAAACTGTTGAACTGATGGTCTGCATTGCTTTAGAATGCAACTCTGGCTGCATCAGTAGTGTTTTCCGGCATAAAAAAATTCGGGTCGGGCGACCCAGCGCACAGCGTATCTGGGGCGTAATTCGGGATCGGGGTCAATTGTGTGCTTAAACTGTTGAACTGATGGTCCGCATTGCTTTAGAATGCAACTCTGGATGCATCAGCAGTGTTTTCCGGCATAATAAAAATTCGGGTCGGGCGACCCAGCGCACAGCGTATCTGGGGCGTAATTCGGGATCGGGGTCAATTGTGTGCGTAAACTGTTGAACTGATGGTCCGCATTGCTTTAGAATGCAACTCTGGCTGCATCAGCAGTGTTTTCCGGCATAAAAAAATTCGGGTCGGGCGACCCAGCGCACAGCATATCTGGGGCGTAATTCGGGATCGGGGTCAATTGTGTGCGTAAACTGTTGAACTGATGGTCCGCATTGCTTTAGAATGCAACTCTGGCTGCATCAGCAGTGTTTTCCGGCATAAAAAAATTCGGGTCGGGCGACCCAGCGCACAGCGTATCTGGGGCGTAATTCGGAATCGGGGTCAATTGTGTGCGTAAACTGTTGAACTGATGGTCCGCATTGCTTTAGAATGCAACTCTGGCTGCATCAGCAGTGTTTTCCGGCATAAAAAAAATTCGGGTCGGGCGACCCAGCGCACAGCGAATGCAACTCTGGCTGCATCAGTAGTGTTTTCCGGCATAAAAAAATTCGGGTCGGGCGACCCAGCGTACAGCGTATCATGGGCGTAATTCGGGATCGGGGTCAATTGTGTGCGTAAACTGTTGAACTGATGGTCTGCATTGCTTTAGAATGCAACTCTGGCTGCATCAGCAGTGTTTTTCCTGCATCAAATAAATTCGGGTCGAGCGACCCAGCGCACAGCGTATCTGGGGCGTAATTCGGGATCGGGGTCAATTGTGTGCGTAAACTGTTGAACTGATGGTCCGCATTGCTTAAGAATGAAACTCTGGCTCCATCAGCAGTGTTTTCCGGCATCAAAATATTTCGGGTTGGGCGACCCAGCGCACAGCGTATCCGGGGCGTAATTCGGGATCGGTGTCAATTGTGTGCGTAAACTGTTGAACTGATGGTCGCATGCTTTAGAATGCAACTCTGGCTGCATCAGCAGTGTTTTCCGGCATAAAAAAATTCGGGTCGGGCGACCCAGCGCACAGCGTATCTGGGGCGTAATTCGGGATCGGGGTCAATTGTGTGCGTAAACTGTTGAACTGATGGTCCGCATTGCTTTAGAATGCAACTCTGGCTGCTTCAGCAGTGTTTTCCGGCATCAAAAAAATTCGGGTCGGGCGACCCAGCGCACAGCGTATCTGGGGCGTAATTCGGTATCGGGGTCAATTGTGTGCGTAAAATGTTTAACTGATGGTCCGCATTGCTTTAGAATGCAACTCTGGCTGCATCAGCAGTGTTTTCCGGCATAAAAAAAATTCGGGTCGGGCGACCCAGCGCACAGCGTATCTGGGGCGTAATTCGGGATCGGGGTCAATTGTGTGCGTAAACTGTTGAACTGATGGTCCGCATTGCTTTAGAATGCAACTCTGGCTGCATCAGCAGTGTTTTCCGGCATAAAAAAAATTCGGGTCGGGCGACCCAGCGCACAGCGTATCATGGGGCGTAATTCGGGATTGGGGTCAATTGTGTGCGTAAACTGTTGAACTGATTTCCCGCATTGCTTTAGAATGCAACTCTGGCTGCATCAGCAGTGTTTTCCGGCATAAAAAAAATCGGGTCGGGCGACCCAGCGCACAGCGTATCTGGGGCGTAATTCGGGATCGGGGTCAATTGTGTGCGTAAACTGTTGAACTGATGGTCCGCATTGCTTTAGAATGCAACTCTGGCTGCATCAGCAGTGTTTTCCGGCATAAAAACAATTCGGGTCGGTTGACCCAGCGCACAGCGAATTCAACTCTGGCTGCATCAGCAGTGTTTTCCGGCATAAAAAAAATTCGGGTCGGGCGACCCAGCGCACAGCGTATCTGGGGCGTAATTCGGGATCGGGGTCAATTGTGTGCGTAAATTGTTGAACTGATGGTCCGCATTGCTTTAGAATGCAACTCTGGCTGCATCAGCAGTGTTTTTTCGGCATGAAAAAAAATTCGGGCCTGCGACCCAGCGCACAGCGTATCTGGGGCGTAATTCGGGATCGGGGTCAATTGTGTGCGTAAACTGTTGAACTGATGGTCCGCATTGCTTTAGAATGCAACTCTGGCTGCATCAGCAGTGTTTTCCGGCACCAAAAAAATTCGGGTCGAGCGACCCAGCGCACAGCGTATCTGGGGCGTAATTCGGGATCGGGGTCAATTGTGTGCGTAAACTGTTGAACTGATGGTCCGCATTGCTTTAGAATGAAACTCTGGCTGCATCAGCAGTGTTTTCCGGAATAAAAAAAATTCGGTCGGGCGACCCAGCGCACAGCGTATCCTGGGGCGTAATTCGGGATCGGGGTCAATTGTGTGCGTAAACTGTTGAACTGATGGTCCGCATTGCTTTAGAATGCAACTCTGGCTGCATCAGCAGTGTTTTCCGGCATAAAAAAATTCGGGTCGGGCGACCCAGCGCACAGCGTATCTTGGGCGTAATTCGGGATCGGGGTCAATTGTGTGCGTAAACTGTTGAACTGATGGTCCGCATTGCTTTAGAATGCAAATCTGGCTGCTTCAGCAGTGTTTTCCGGCATCAAAAAAATTCGGGTCGGGCGACCCAACGCACAGCGTATCTGGGGCGTAATTCGGGATCGGGGTCAATTGTGTGCGTAAACTGTTGAACTGATGATCCGCATTGCTTTAGAATGCAACTCTTGCTGCATCAGTAGTGTTTTCCGGCATAAAAAAAATCGTTCGGGTGACCCAGCGCACAGCGTATCTGGGGCGTAATTCGGGATCGGGGTCAATTGTGTGCGTAAACTGTTGAACTGATGGTCCGCATTGCTTTAGAATGCAACTCTGGCTGCATCAGCAGTGTTTTCCGGCATAAAAAAATTCGGGTCGGGCGACCCAGCGCACAGCGTATCATGGGGCGTAATTCGGGATCGGGGTCAATTGTGTGCGTAAACTGTTGAACTGATGGTCCGCATTGCTTTAGAATGCAACTCTGGCTGCATCAGCAGTGTTTTCCGGCATAAAAAAATTCGGGTCGGGCGACCCAGCGCACAGCGTATCTGGGGCGTAATTCGGGATCGGGGTCAATTGTGTGCGTAAACTGTTGAACTGATGGTCCGCATTGCTTTAGAATGCAACTCTGGCTGCATCAGCAGTGTTTTCCGGCATCAAAAAAATTCGGGTCGGGCGACCCAAGCGCACAGCGTATCTGGGGCGTAATTCGGGATCGGGGTCAATTGTGTGCGTAAACTGTTGAACTGATGGTCCGCATTGCTTTAGAATGCAACTCTGGCTGCATCAGCAGTGTTTTCCGGCATCAAAAAAATTCGGGTCGGGCGACCCAGCGCACAGCGTATCTGGGGCGTAATTCGGGATCGGGGTCAATTGTGTGCGTAAACTGTTGAACTGATGGTCCGCATTGCTTTAGAATGCAACTCTGGCTGCATCAGCAGTGTTTTCCGGCATCAAAAAAATTCGGGTCGGGCGACCCAGCGCACAGCGTATCTGGGGCGTAATTCGGGATCGGGGTCAATTGTGTGCGTAAACTGTTGAACTGATGGTCCGCATTGCTTTAGAATGCAACTCTGGCTGCATCAGCAGTGTTTTCCGGCTTAATAAAAAATTCTGGTCGGGCGACCCAGCGCACAGCGTATCTGGGGCGTAATTCGGGATCGGGGTCAATTGTGTGCGTAAACTGTTGAACTGATGGTCCGCATTGCTTTAGAATGCAACTCTGGCTGCATCAGCAGTGTTTTCCGGCATAAAAAAATTCGGGTCGGGCGACCCAGCGCACAGCGTATCATGGGGCGTAATTCGGGATCGGGGTCAATTGTGTGCGTAAACTGTTGAACTGATGGTCCGCATTGCTTTAGAATGCAACTCTGGCTGCATCAGCAGTGTTTTCCGGCATAAAAAAAATTCGGGTCGGGCGACCCAGCGCACAGCGTATCTGGGGCGTAATTCGGGATCGGGGTCAATTGTGTGCGTAAACTGTTGAACTGATGGTCCGCATTGCTTTAGATGCAACTCTGGCTGCATCAGCAGTGTTTTCCGGCATAAAAAAAATCGGGTCGGGCGACCCAGCGCACAGCGTATCTGGGGCGTAATTCGGGATCGGGGTCAATTGTGTGCGTAAACTGTTGAACTGATGGTCCGCATTGCTTTAGAATGCAACTCTGGCTGCATCAGCAGTGTTTTCCGGCATAAAAAAATTCGGGTCGGGCGACCCAGCGCACAGCGTATCTGGGGCGTAATTCGGGATCGGGGTCAATTGTGTGCGTAAACTGTTGAACTGATGGTCCGCATTGCTTTAGAATGCAACTCTGGCTGCATCAGCAGTGTTTTCCGGCATAAAAAAAATTCGGGTCGGGCGACCCAGCGCACAGCATATCTGGGGCGTAATTCGGGATCGGGGTCAATTGTGTGCGTAAACTGTTTAACTGATGGTCCGCATTGCTTTAGAATGCAACTCTGGCTGCATCAGCAGTGTTTTCCGGCATAAAAAAATTCGGGTCGGGCGACCCAGCGCACAGCGTATCTGGGGCGTAATTCGGGATCGGGGTCAATTGTGTGCGTAAACTGTTGAACTGATGGTCCGCATTGCTTTAGAATGCAACTCTGGCTGCATCAGCAGTGTTTTCCGGCATAAAAAACATTCTGGCCGGCGACCCAGCGCACAGCGTATCATGGGCGTAATTCGGGATTGGGGTCAATTGTGTGCGTAAACTGTTGAACTGATGGTCCGCATTGCTTTAAATGCAACTCTGGCATGCATCAGCAGTGTTTTCCGGCATAAAAAAATTCGGGTCGGGCGACCCAGCGCACAGCGTATCTTGGGCGTAATACTGGATCGGGGTCAATTGTGTGCGTAAACTGTTGAACTGATGGTCCGCATTGCTTTAGAATGCAACTCTGGCTGCATCAGCAGTGTTTTCCGGCATAAAAAAATTCAGGTCGGGCGACGCCAGCGCACAGCGTATCTGTGGCGTAATTCGGGATCGGGGTCAATTGTGTAGCGTAAACTGTTGAACTGATGGATCCGCATTGCTTTAGAAATGCAACTCTGGCTGCATCAGCAGTGTTTTCCGGCATACAAAAAATTTCGGGTCGGGCGACCCAGCGCACAGCGTATCCCGGGGCGTAATTCGGGATCGGTGTCAATTGTGTGCGTAAACTGTTGAACTGATGGTCCGCATGCTTTAGAATGCAACTCTGGCTGCATCAGCAGTGTTTTCCGGCATAACAAAATCGGGTCGGGCGACCCAGCGCACAGCGTATCTGGGGCGTAATTCGGGATCGGGGTCAATTGTGTGCGTAAACTGTTGAACTGATGGTCCGCATTGCTTTAGAATGCAACTCTGGCTGCTTCAGCAGTGTTTTCCGGCATCAAAAAAATTCGGGTCTGGCGACCCAGCGCACAGCGTATCTGGGCGTAATTCGGGATCGGGGTCAATTGTGTGCGTAAACTGTTGAACTGATGGTCCGCATTGCTTTAGAATGCAACTCTGGCTGCATCAGCAGTGTTTTCCGGCATAAAAAATTCGGGTCGGGCGACCCAGCGCACAGCGTATCTTGGGCGTGATTCAGGATCGGGGTCAATTGTGTGCGTAAACTGTTGAACTGAATGGTCCACATTGCTATAGAATGCAACTCTGGCTGCATCAGCAGTGTTTTCCGGCATAAAAAAATTCGTGTCGGGCGATCACGCGCACAGCGTATCAGGGGCATAATTCGGGATCGGGGTCAATTGTGTGCGTAAACTGTTGAACTGATGGTCCGCATTGCTTTAGAATGCAACTCTGTCTGCATCAGCAGTGTTTTCCGGCATAAAAAAAATTCGGGTCGCCCGACCCAGCGCACAGCGTATCATGGGCGTAATTCGGGATCGGGGTCAATTGTGTGCGTAAACTGTTGTACTGATGGTCCGCAATGTTTTAGAATGCAACTCTGGCTGCATCAGCAGTGTTTTCCGGCATAAAAAAAATCGGATCGGGGTCAATTGTGTGCGTAAACTGTTGAACTGATGGTCCGCATTGCTTTAGAATGCAACTCTGGCTGCATCAGCAGTGTTTTTCGGCATCAAAAAAATTCGGGTCGGGCGACCCAGCGCACAGCGTATCTGGGGCGTAATTCGGGATCGGGGTCAATTGTGTGCGTAAACTGTTGAACTGATGGCGCGCATTGCTTTAGAATGCAACTCTGGCTGCATCAGCAGTGTTTTCCGGCATAAAAAATCGGGTCTGGCGACCCAGCGCACAGCGAATGCAACTCTGGCTGCATCAGCAGTGTTTTCCGGCATAAAAAAATTCGGGTTGGGCGACCCAGCGTACAGCGTATCTGGGGCATAATTCGGGATCGGGGTCAATTTTGTGCGTAAACTGTTGAACTGATGGTCCGCATTGCTTTAGAATGCAACTCTGGCTGCATCAGCAGTGTTTTCTGGCATCATTTTGTTTGTGTCGGGCGACCCAGCGCACAGCGTATCTGGGGCGTAATTCGGGATCGGGGTCAATTGTGTGCGTAAACTGTTGAACTGATGGTCTGCATTGCTTTAGAATGCAACTCTGGCTGCATCAGCAGTGTTTTCCGGCATAAAAAATCGGGTCGTGCGACACAGCGCACAGCGTAAATGGGGCGTAATTCGGGATCGAGGTCAATTGTGTGCGGACACTGTTGAACTGATGGTCCGCATTGCTTTAGAATGCAACTCTGGCTGCATCAGCAGTGTTTTCCAGCATAAAAAAATCGGGTCGTGCGTCCCAGCGCACAGCGTAAATGGGGCGTAATTCGGGATCGGGGTCAATTGTGTGCGTAAACTGTTGAACTGATGGTCCGCATTGTTTTTAGAATGCAACTCTGGCTGCATCAGCATTGTTTTCCGGAATAAAAAAATCGGGTCGTGCGACCCAGCGCACAGCGTAAATGGGGCGTAATTCGGGATCGGGGTCAATTGTGTGCGTAAACTGTTGAACTGATGGTCCGCATTGCTTTAGAATGCAACTCTGGCTGCATCAGCAGTGTTTTCCGGCATAAAAAAATCGGGTCGGGCGACCCAGCGCACAGCGTATCTGGGGCGTAATTCGGGATCGGGGTCAATTGTGTGCGTAAACTGTTGAACTGATGGTCCGCATTGCTTTAGAATGCAACTCTGGCTGCATCAGCAGTGTTTTCCGGCATAAAAAAAATTCGGGTCGGGCGACCCAGCGCACAGCGTATCATGGGCGTAATTCGGGATCGGGGTCAATTGTGTGCGTAAACTGTTGAACTGATGGTCCGCATTGCTTTAGAATGCAACTCTGGCTGCATCAGCAATGTTTTCCGGCATAAAAAAATCGGGTCGGCGACCCAGCGCACAGCGTATCTGGGGCGTAATTCGGGATCGGGGTCAATTGTGTGCGTAAACTGTTGAACTGATGGTCCGCATGCTTTAGAATGCAACTCTGGCTGCATCAGCAGTGTTTTCCGGCATAAAAAATCGGGTCGGGCGACCCAGCGCACAGCGTATCATGGGCGAATTCGGATCGGGTCAATTGTGTGCCTAAACTGTTGAACTGATGGTCCGCATTGCTTTAGAATGCACTCTGGCTGCTTCAGCAGTGTTTTCCGGCATCAAAAAAATTCGGGTCGGGCGACTCAGCGCACAGCGTATCTGGGGCGTAATTCGGTATCGGGGTCAATTGTGTGCGTAAAATGTTGAAATGATGGTCCGCATTGCTTTAGAATGCAACTCTGGCTGCATCAGCAGTGTTTTCCGGCATCAAAAAATTCGGGTCGGGCGACCCAGCGCACAGCGTATCTGGGGCGTAATTCGGGATCGGGGTCAATTGTGTGCGTAAACTGTTGAACTGATGGTGTATTGCTTTAGAATGCAACTCTGGCTGCATCAGCAGTGTTTTTCCGGCATAAAAAATCGGGTGGCGACCCAGCGCACAGCGTATGGGGCGTAATTCGGGATCGAGGTCAATTGTGTGCGAAACTGTTGAACTGATGGTCCGCATTGCTTTAGAATGCAACTCTGCTGCATCAGCAGTGTTTTCCGGCATAAAAAAATCGGGTCGGGCGACCCAGCGCACAGCGTATCTGGGCGTAATTCGGGATCGGGTCAATTGTGTGCGTAAACTGTTGAACTGATGGTCGCATTGCTTTAGAATGCAACTCTGCTGCATCAGCAGTGTTTTCCGGCATAAAAAATCGGTCGGGCGACCCAGCGCACAGCGTAATGGGGCGTAATTCGGGATCGGGTCAATTGTGGCGAAACTGTTGAACTGATGGTCCGCATTGCTTAGAATGCAACTCTGGCTGCATCAGCAGTGTTTTCCGGCATAAAAAAATCGGGTCGGGCGACCCAGCGCACAGCGTATCTGGGCGTAATTCGGGATCGGGGTCAATTGTGTGCGTAAACTGTTGAACTGATGCGCGCATGCTTTAGAATGCAACTCTGGCTGCATCAGCAGTGTTTTCCGGCATAAAAAAAATCGGGTCGGGCGACCCAGCGCACAGCGTATCAGGGGCGTAATTCGGGATCGGGGTCAATTGTGTGCGTAAACTGTTGAACTGATGGTCCGCATTGCTTTAGAATGCAACTCTGGCTGCATCAGCAGTGTTTTCCGGCATAAAAAAATTCGGGTCGGGCGACCCAGCGCACAGCGTATCTGGGGCGTAATTCGGGATCGGGGTCAATTGTGTGCGTAAACTGTTAAACTGATGGTCCGCATTGCTTTAGAATGCAACTCTGGCTGCATCAGCAGTGTTTTCCGGCATCAAATAAATTCGGGTCGGGCGACCCAAGCGCACAGCGTATCTGGGCGTAATTCGGGATCGGGGTCAATTGTGTGTAACTGTTGAACTGATGGTCGCATTGCTTTAGAATGCAACTCTGGCTGCATCAGCAGTGTTTTCCGGCATCAAAAAAATTCGGTCGGGCGACCCAGCGCACAGCGTGTCTGGGCGTAATTCGGGATCGGGTCAATTGTGTGCGTAAACTGTTGAACTGATGGTCCGCATTGCTTTAGAATGCAACTCTGGCTGCATCAGCAGTGTTTTCCGGCATCAAAAAAAATTCGGGTCGTGCGTCCCAGCGCACAGCGTAATGGGGCGTAATTCGGGATCGGGGTCAATTGTGTGCGTAAACTGTTGAACTGATGGTCCGCATTGCTTTAGAATGCAACTCTGGCTGCATCAGCAGTGTTTTCCGGCATAAAAAAATTCGGGTCGGCGACCCAGCGCACAGCGTATCTGGGGCGTAATTCGGGATCGGGGTCAATTGTGTGCGTAAACTGTTGAAACTGATGGTCCGCATTGCTTTAGAATGCAACTCTGGCTGCATCAGCAGTGTTTTCCGGCATTAAAAAAAATTCTGGCCGGCGACCCAGCGCACAGCGTATCTGGGGCGTAATTCGGGATCGGGGTCAATTGTGTGCGTAA